>NC_092858.1:152974733-153086369 GCF_032062135.1 Pyxicephalus adspersus | reverse complement strand
CTGGACTAGATCCATTCCAGGTTTGCTGCATCACCCAGCTTCACTGGCTAAAGTGTAATAAATCAGGCCCAGTGAGTAAGTATGGCATTCTCTTTCACCTCTTAATTGGAGGCCTCTTTGTGGTGTTTGTGAGGACAGGGGACTATGGACAAAGTGCCAAATGACTGACTGAACGAGATCTGCATGATACGCCAAACCCATAACCAGGAAGGTTGGAAACAGAAAACTGTTAGTTGTGGTGGAACAGGTTACCAAATAACTAGAGGGACTGAGGTCAGCAACACAATCAGACAGGAGCATGGTCAAGCAGGCCAAAGTCGACAATAGAGAATTAGGCATCAGTGTTAAGTCTAAGTCCCCTGGCAGGTGACACAGGATTATGGAGTCTAAGTGTCTCCCTGTCTTCACCAGAGTACTCTACTGAAGGTGACGGGCCGGTGACCCTATTGTTCATTATTCACTATTCTGTCGCAGGGAGAACACCAAGTCACAGGCCTCCAAAGAGCTTCGATGACGGGTCAGTAAGGGATCAGGTACCATGGTCAGGCAGATGGCAGGCAATACTACTAGTCAGAACCACAGAGAAACAGAGAGCACGGTCTGGGTCAAGCCAGAAAGTCAAAACGGCTAAATGTCACTTGACAAGTGGAAGGAAAGAATCCAGCAAACAGAGCTTGGTACTATGTAGGTTTAAAAATGCCTATCAGCCAATACCAGGACAGGATTGAATGCAGAAACCAATCTGATAATTGGCTGCAGCACATATCTTTTAAAGATAATGTTCTGGTGAGGTCATATTTACAAAGCACACCACAATTTAGAAAGCCATGTAAGTCATAGCACTTGTTTTAACACGTTATATCAGGGGTACCAACACTTTTTTGGCTTGAGAGCTACTTTTAAAATAATTAAGTCAAAATGTTCTACCAACAAAAAAAATGGTAAACATATATTTATTCATTTATATACTGAGTATATAAGACATTGAATGGCAGAACATTGCACTGACATTGCACTACAAGGCTATAGTGACAAGAAAGCTATACTTCACCTGTCGTAGGAGAATGACGTGCTGCACAAGAAAAAGAACTGCTAATCTGTACAAAGGTATCTCGGTAATTGAACCCTGACACCGAGCCTGAACTGACTTGGGCGCCCAGCACTGCTCACCTCAGACTGCCCTCCCACCCTCTCTGCCTCCCTCCCCACTCCCCGCTGTTACACGGAGCCTTCTCACACACTGAAAGACATCCCAGCATCCCTATAAACGTACAGTAGGGCTGCTGGTAAACAGCAGGGAGGGGTAAGGCAGGGCTCCACTATCAACTCGCGTAGCCTTTGTGATCGACCAGTAGATCGCGATCAACGTTTTGGGCACCCCTGCGTTTTATATCTGGCTTTGTCTTAGCAGTTGCGCACAAAGCTATTAAGTATACAATGCTATAAAATACTTTATAGAGACTATGCTTTGTAATCTCAGGCCATGTGATGAGTCTGTGTGGATGTAAAAAATACTTTATAGGTATATCAAATTCCATTTTGTTTTTGTTAGGAATTTCAGTAGACTTTTTTTTCCAATCAATTTTTTTTTTCAATATTTTTTAGTTATTTGGAAGATTAAGCCAGAAGAATTTTACACGCCATAACCAATTACAGTCTTTACAGTCCTCCATTTAAAATTTTTTAAATAACCCATCTCTGATCGATTGTAATTGATTTTCCCTGTCTGTAGTGATCCAGCTGGGAGATTTTCCCCTGGAGCTGTCACTTGTAGAAAAAAAATGGAATTCTATTCTATTGGCTATGTCAAGCTTTGCACTGACAATATTATAATTTGTTTTCGGCTAATGTTTGAGGATTAATGTAATTGCAGATCACCAAGGACAGGACATCATGCTGGGTACTAATTTTCTTGAATAAAACAGTACTTTTACGTTTTAGCTCTTATAGCAGTTTTATTAAATCTTTCTTATGTTTGAAGTATTTCATTTCTGATTGAGCAACAAAGACACTTTTCATGTTTAATTTTTCAGTGTTAAATAATTATTCTTTTAGCTCTAGTTGAAAGCTAGTTATTAAACCATTACCTGTCTTATTTTTTGTTGAGGGGATATAATCAACAAGGTCTATAACTTTATGGGTCAGCCATGACCTGCAATCTCTAGTGACTACAGCTCACATCATATTACCCCAAGAAGTATAACTCTAGTTTCCTCCCACATCCCATTAGAAGGTTGATATGCTTTCCTCTAAAAGTGGCCTTCGACTAAGGTAGGGGCAGTACATTGTGAACCCTTCTATAATTTATTCCACATAACTATGTAAACTGCTGCTTGATAACACTATACAAATATATGATATTAAAAATAAAATTTAATAATACATAGCTGATAGATGTACAAAAGGAAAGATATTTTGCTATTTCAGGCTATTAGGGGTTGGCACTTTTGATACTATCATTAGGGGTATGGGTAGCCTTCCCCGTACCCAGACCAGTGATAAATGATTTAAACCAGTGGTCATCAACCAGTGGTCCACGAGAAAGTTTTGGACATTATTTGCAATGTTAAATTAGCTGTACGCTTCATTATTGTTTTCACCATTACAACAGTCACCCCACTCCAGGAATACCATTTCCCATCTGATTGTTTTATATTATTGGTTTATTTCCCTGATGCTCTTTTAGGTAAGTATGACCTTAACTGTTACTTTAACTGTTATATACATTGGCATCAAATAGTTTGACTTTGATAACTATCAATTCTTGTTTGGTCTTAGATTCGAACTAAATAAACCCATAATGAGTGAGAAAAAGCAATTTTTTTTTTCCTTAGTAATGCCAAAGATAATACAACTAATGAGAATAGTAACAATAGTAATATTTCACTTAACCTAAAATACCCATATATGTATTGGCAAACAAATATACAACATGGCAATAAAGAATGGCATTTATTCATAATCAGAAACACTTTTTTAACAGCTTTAATTGCATGTATTGACTCTTGAAGGGTCCCTCAAAAAAAAAAAAAAATCTTACTTTGCTTGTCTATTTAATTTAATGATCAGGTAGTTTTTTTCAAAATAGTATGCAGCGAATAAAAGAAAACTTGAAACTTTGGACATCTGTATGAATAATGTACTACCCTTCTTGGGGTTAATTTCGGATGATCATGACAAAAGTGTGGTTGTCATAGGGCTCAATTTATAAAAGAGGTTTTTACAAGCAAGGTGCACCCTGATGTGACTCAGAACTCAGAATTCTGAATTTTAGTTCTCATTCCAGCAACACAGGCATCCTTATTCTGTGTCTATCAGTTCAAAGAAACAAACATGATTACAAATTTATTATATTGCATCTACCATGAAATCTTTAGGCTCCTTCCATACTTGTAGGGAAAACCAAGTAGGTAACTGCTCTTAGTATAGCAAACTACAAACCACACCACAGTAAATGTGTTTGCATGTGGTTTGCATTTAATACTGCTGTGGTGCTGTTCTTTTTCCAGAGGTGGAAAAGCAACTACAGGGCTAAATGATTGCAATTGATGCTTCCCAACCACTCCAATTCACATGAGAGCAGTTGTGACCACGGTTGAGCCTGTGGCAGAATGCTGCAGGCAACTAGAAATCTGAAATGGCCCTTTCTTCATTGCACGTTTTGCAAATCCTTCAAAATTTATTTGGAAGCTTTGGGGTCCTTAACCAAACTGTATTGCCTTGACTGTAGTAGAGAAAAATGAGGTCAGATTCTGGTAGCTCTAGTTAACAGATGTTTTTATTAGAAAACTACCTGAACAATTATTAAGTAAAGAAAGCAAAGATTACATTTACATATTTCCGATGGGAATGTAGCTGTTTTTCTTTCCTAGCCTCTTCATATTAAGTTGAAAACATTTTCAAAAAGATCTTTCAAGTTGTGGCAGCCCCAATTCATATTTTGCCCCAGTAATCCCTATATTGACCTCTTCTATGGTATTTGTAATCAATTGGTGCTCATATACAAAACTGTACAATTTTTTTTTAAGTTACCTTGCTGATTTCTACCATCCTATCATGTTAAAAATGTTACATTTTTTTCCTTGCACATGTTTGGATATTCTTTGAAAAATGAACTATCATCAACACATTCACTAATCCAAATGAATAATCCCTTGCATGGTGATAATTCAATTTGGTAAGTGAAAATCCTAAATTTAGTAAGTCACCCCAATGGGCTTTAAAAACCCTTTAGTTCTATATCAGTATACTAGACAATTTCCGGCAGGTTTTTAGGCAAAAAATGATGTATTACATGACATATTTTTTTGTGCCTTTGATATAAAAGTACCACCTGTCCTTTTGACTTTATAAAGTTTTTGTCAAAGAGAAACTATATGCCCTTAGAGAAGCCATTGAGAACAAAAAACCTATAAAGCTCAGCATGTGTTAGTCCTGCTGAGATGCTACTGAGCGTCTTATGATAACAGATAATCATCAACAGATTGCTTAATGTTATGATGAGCTAGGATTTCATATTCACTGCCGCACATTTCATTTAATCCACTCAGCAGTTGTGAGAGTAGGGATGTGATTGGCTACAAAACTACAATTATCCCTGCCTTGTACAAGGTAATTATGCTATTTGTAGCTCACAGCGCCCAGACATTACTGTAACAGCTGACCGTGACCTCTGGTTACTCAAGGCATTCTGATGCAAGTAGAAAATTGTAAGCTTTGGCAACTTGTAAAGGGGGAATACAAGTGCAGAGAATCAAAGCAGATTTAAGTTCCCAGTCTATTTATACTTTACTACAAGAACACAGAAAAATATGTGAACTTTTATTTCTAACCACAGGATTTGCATTTCTTTCCATTTCTAAAATCAATACAGCTCTGCCACATAGTAAAGCCCTTTCTGGTGGGGATGGAGACCTAATTGTTTTGCACTACAAATAAAGTAAACCTCTGAGAGATGGAAGCTACCCATGGATCTGACCTGGTTCTAAATAACCCAGCTTGCCTGGTTGATGTTCTGATCATCTTCCTTCAATACTTTCCAAATCACTGACCCAGAATGAAGATTTAGTTCAGGCGTTCTGCTATATGTAGCACAATAATCCACCTGCTTGTGTTAGGTGTTTGACTGAAATGTCTTGAAACATAAAAATCAGCTTAGAGTTCAGCATTGTTTGCTTGCATAACCTTTAAGTGGTAGGTCAACTTAAGGTATCACTTATGGGGTCTTCATTCTACCCTTGCCTGGTTGGTGAAATGAGAAGTAGCAGACTGATGGCAGTTCCTCTACTCTCTCCTTCAATATATATTAGTTTATACTGAAGAAATGTAAAGGCAAAAAAAAAAAAACGTGCCAATGGTTAAGCATTAATGATATTGTAATATCCATAACACTCCTCATATAGCAATTATAGATTTATGCAAATTTGTTGTAATCATTTCTACATTCTAAATATGTAATGACACTAGATGATTGTCACCCAAGGTGAACGACTGTGATTGTCTTGGGCAAAAGTCTACTGTGTGTACAGCTGTCACCTGACGTCTTTAAGCAATCCACCATGGCAGATCACTGACCAAGTGGGGACTCATTCATATGCATTGGAGAAGAGGACAGCTGGGTGTCACTAACTTGTCCTCCTCTCGCCATAGAACAAGACTGTACTTTGTGTACAGTGCTTATTCATTTTACCGTCACTGGAAACGATCAAGAAAGATTGTTTTCAGCAAAAGAAATCTGTATTCTGTACACAGCTTCACAGACTCCCGGGGAGAGAATAGGAAAGCCATGGAAAGTATTTGACTTCTATGAAGATGAGAGCCATGCAGAGGCTAATCAACATTGTATACAATGAGACCAGATTTTCTTCGTTCTGGTTGTGTGTCTCTTATTGTTCATTGTTGCAAACCTCACTGCAAGGCTGCGTACGCACCTGCAATTTTCCTCACTGGAAATCATCTTTCATTGTTATTTCCAGCCACAAAAAAGTGACTGATGAACAAGCAAGCGCTGTACATACGTTGCTGTTCTGTTCTATGAAGAGGGGGGAGACAAGCAAGCTGCACCCTACTGTGCTGTTCTCCATTGACAAGCATAGTGGTTGTTCTCTGTTGGACGAGGGATCCATGAACAATGTTGGGCGACTGCTGTAAATATATCAGATTCTTGCCCCAGACAAACCTGACTGTTCATGTCATACGAGAATCATCCCATGTGTTTTAATAGCCCAACACTGTAAAAACGCCAGTAAAAATTCCCTGTATAAGGGTAACCTGGTACCTAGACCAAGGGAAAAAAATTGTCAGCACTGGTGAGTCTTTAGATGGAGAAGGTGCAAACAGATGTAGAAAAAGGTATCAACTTTCAATAAATTGCCTTTACTTCATGTTCAAAATTTGTGAAAAAAAAATGTACCATAATGACAATACATGGCTCTCCACATCTGTCGGTCATTGAGTTCACATGATGCCATACTTACTGTCACCATTGATACACTTGACTGATTAATGCGAAAAGCAGAGGAAAACAATCGAAAGTAAGTAATTATTGTCTATAGTGATAAGAAGCCCACAGAAGATTGCCAACAGTGTTTTAGCTGAACCAAGTTTGCAGGTTCTCCCGTGTTTGAGTGGGTTTTTTTTCTGTACTCCGGTTTCCTCCCACATTCCAAAAACAGACAGGTTAGTTGGCTCCCCCCCAATATTGACCTTAGACTGTTTTACAAGACATATGACATGTGAGGTAGGGCTGCTAGACTGTGAGCCCCTTTGAAGGTCTGTTAGTGACATGACTGTGGACTTTGTAAGGAACTGCGTGAAAAAATTCCACCAAATGAAATATTAGTGTTAAGGCATACAGGGCTCAGTATAATTATTGTACAGTAATACATGTCCTACTTCTTATTAGCAGAATTTTTGGAGTTCCTTTTGCCAAGATGTCACTATCCACCGTTACCCACCCTCTTTATCTCTTAGGTAACCTTCGTTACTCTGTTTTTCAGTTTTGTTTCTGTTTTATTGTCAGACTAATGCCATCTGTTCGTTATAATTGCACTTGGAGATCAGGATTATTATCAATGAATGAGTCACAACAAAGGCTTTCATAGACCGAAGCATTATTTTCTTACATACAGTAGAGTTCCTGTTCTACGTTCCCACGGAAGGAGAAAATGTTTAGCATCTTTTCTGCTCTGATTAAATGGCACATTTTAGAAATACAAAGTATGGTAAGCTTCAATGCAATATTCCCTTAACAGTTGCAGAATTAGTTTTTATCATTCAGTTGACCAGTTGAGTAATGGATTTACAATTAGGTGCGTAATTGTAAATTGAAATGCTGTGTATGAAAATTAACTAGTCAGAGTCGATAATGAGATGCAAATGACATACACATAATTAGTTTCTACTGACATAAATGTAATCAGTGCAAAAGTTGGAATATATCTGATGGCTCTAACTATTAAATAGTTCAAACTGTTTCCTGTGCTCTGAGATATAAGCAGTATGTCAGTATAACAAATTTTGTTAGCGCATTATTGCCCAATTGAACACTTGGTATAAATTGGCTAAATACATTATAGGTGCATCAAAATAGAAGGCGTTGAAAGGTTTTACAGTTTTTCTTTTGGAAAAGCCTGGGTAGAAACGCCAGCCAACATGATGTAAAGTGAGACCTGTGGGGAAATAGTGATCCCCCACAGAGGTCCTGCTGTGAAATGAGGGCATGAGCTTTGCTGATCATTGAGCTATATGTTTTAGAATGTGTGTGTTCGTCTTCTGCAGGGAGATCACTGCTTTCCCCAAGAACAGACCTTTGTACTAAGTAATTAAATACTACTTTTCTGTTTGTTTTATTTTATTTTTTGTACGTGAAATGTATTTAGCTGCAGGGTTAAAATCTTTTCTTATTGTATAATATAATAATTACCAGCAATGAGTAAAGTTACAGGATCAAGTTACATTCCTTCTTATACTGGATAAAAGTTCACCAGGACCCGAAGTAAGGGTACAATTCCATACTGGATACACAAAGATTAATTAAAACCTGCACAAAGCTCTATTTGTTTCCATTGTCCAGATATATAAACTAGCTAATGTTACCCTTTAAGTATGTTTTAGTAGGGAGAGAATTTATGATATGCAGTGAGCTTTTAATTATAAAACTTACTACAAGTACACTTTTTGTTTTCCNAAATGAATTTTTTTTTTCTTGTTTTCCCGTGCGGAAAACCTGGTGCGTCTTATAGTCCGGAGCGTCTAATGGTCCGAAAAATACGGTATATGTTTTGGAATGTGTTCGTCTTCTGCAGGGAGATCACTGCTTTCCCCAAGAACAGACCTTTGTACTAAGTAATTAATTACTACTTTTCTGTTTGTTTTATTTTATTTTTTGTACGTGAAATGTATTTAGCTGCAGGGTTAAAATCTTTTCTTATTGTATAATATAGTAATTACCAGCAATGAGTAAAGTTACAGGATCAAGTTACATTCCTTCTTATACTGGATAAAAGTTCACCAAGACCCGAAGTAAGGGTACAATTCCATACTGGATACACAAAGATTAATTAAAACCTGCACAAAGCTCTATTGTTACTAACGTTACCCTTTAAGTATGTTTTAGTAGGGAGAGAATTTATGATATGCAGTGAGCTTTTAATTATAAAACTTACTACAAGTACACTTTTTGTTTTCCAGGGAAACTTGTAAACTTTAGATGAAGTGACTTGTGGGTTCACATTTTCATGTTAGTTGTGACTGAAATTGTGGTTGTCCCAACTGACTGTAGCTTGGTAACAATGGAAACCTTAACTTTCCACTATTTTGAACACATTTTCAAAACTCTGGATGTTTTGTATATCCTTTTTTTTGATTTGTACAATTCAACAAACTTTTTCTGCCGGTCCGTTGACAGTTCTTTTGATTGATCGCTCAATATTCACGAAAGTTGGAGCAGCTCTGAATTACCTAAAATTGACTAAATATACACATACATTTATTATGATTAAGGAAGGTACAGGTTTGTACATTCTCCCTTAATTTGAACCTATGTGTGTGCCAACTTTTAGGGATATGTAAATTTGTGATCAGGTATCATAAATAGATGGTGAGAATTTTCGATTAGGTCTATGTGAGTTCAGTCATTGGTATGTTTTTAATAGGGTACACACAATTTTGTGATAATAGGTTGCTTCATCAGGGCACACTCCCTAAATAAAAGGAAAGTCTTCTGTGAGATTGGTCATATTTTCCAAACAATTACGAAAATGTTTCATATTTTGTCAGAGTATGTAAACCTATGAGCACAACAGTATGATAAAACTTTATTACATGCCAAAGGATTTGTAATTGTGTCTTTTAAATCCAGTGGCACACCAAGGGCACTGTAATGGGTGCCGCTATGCAGGGGGTGCGAATGGTACAGGTGGTGGTAGGTCAAACATGAACCTCACTATCAAAATACCAAAACCCTTACAAATCAAATTACCTTATTTTGTTTCATTATTACTGAAAAAACAAATATCTGATCTTAAAAAAAATCTACCTAAAATAAAAGTATATCTGTGTCAATAACTGCTCAGACAACAATATGTTCTAAACATTTCAGAGACTGTAGGAGATTTCTGGCAAATGTGATTAGCTTTATATAGATTGTGAAGTTATTGGCCTTTACTTTATTAAATTAAAAAAAGTGCCAGGGGATCAAAAGGGCTTTGCTGTAAATATGGGCCCCACCAATGCTTGTCAGTGTTCTCCCCAGCCCCTTTTAGCTGGGCACACCACCCGACACTTTTTAGTAACCACCCGGCTGTTTTTGGGTGGTTACACTACAGAGTCTGCCACCTGCCTACAATTTCTTCCCACCCAGCTTAAAAACATTCTGTGTGCTTGTTTTTTAATCTTCTGCAAAAAAAAATATTGTGCATTTGTAATGGATAAAACTGGACCTTGCTACAGTATATTATGTGACCCTGCCAACCCTTGTCTTCATTCTACCACAATTCTACTTGAAAAAACAGAAATTCTACTTATTATCTAAGTGTATATTAATTGCAAAGTTGGCCTTGAATTTCAATTAGAAAAAGTGGAATCGAAATTTCCCAACCGGCCTTTTTAGTGCGTCGATTTCAGAGCTTCCTGTTTCCTCCTGTCAGATTACAGTCCAGACACCTATGGCTATCTGGAAAAAGCATACTCAGGAATATTAGTTGACTGTCATTTTTAGATTATTTTTAATAACATTATATAACTTCATTAGCCATAGTCACAAATACTAATGTAGATCAATATGTTTTTATGTTTCAGGGATGCTTAAATTTGGCTAAGCTTTAATGGCAAAAAATGTTTTACATCTTGCAAAGAAACCAGTTTGGGCAAATTCTATTTGAGTGAGGTTAATGCTGTTTACTCCCTATTGGTAGGTTATCACAAACAAAAAAGGGCTAAAATTGTCACCAGTAAGCATCTGCTGCAGATATTTGCCGTTGGTAAATGACATTCTGTAACCCGCAAGAAATAGCTGGGCTGGCTGTCTAGTTCAGGGAATCGGCACTTGGAATAGAGCTGATCAGTCAGCGTGTCAAGGGCTGCAGCGCATCAAATGCTGTGTAATCACAATCAATGAGCTTTAGACGTCTTTATAATTACATTCTCTTGTGATGTTGTTGATGGAATCACAGTGTTTTGATTCCAGCCATAGGAAATGAACTGTTACATTTATTAAATATTTTAGCAGTAGATAGAGCCTCATGCATTAGTGATCACCCCACAGATGCTCTCCTTGGGATAAGACAAATAGTTTTATGTGTCAGAATAAGTTGAAAAAAAACATATACTTCCAGGCCACAAATAGAAGATTATTTTTAGAATGATGGAATTGTCTTGTATGTATAAAATAAACCCCAGATCAGTTTTTTTCATGTACTCCCTGCCTCACATCAGTCAATTGTTTGGGCATTGGGGGGTAGGCTGATTCATTTAAAGTGGAATTATGCACAAAATAAAAATGACAAATTAAATGCAGTCTGTCACTAGCATCAACACTGTTGTCCTTTGTAATATTGTTTTATTCCCTGGTAATTCTGCAGTAGATCCATTGATTTTCCAGTTTGTGTAGCAGACTAAGCTATCTAGAAAAATAAGGGACTTGGAAGGGTTAGGACGAACCATAACACTACTAGGGACGCTTCCAACAGTCAGAATTTATTTTTTTGTGGTTTAAAAATGTTATAAAAAACACAAAACACAATACTACGAACCCCTCCGACACACACGCATGTAAAACTGCAAATTCATTTGTGGCCACCCTATCCACAGTAAGTGTACTTCTGTGCAATTTCTCTGCAGGGTAAACAAAATTGTTACACTGACAGCTGGGGACACCAATCACAATTAGGAAGCAGCCGGAAAATGAGAAACAAACATGTAAAATGTAGAGGCGGTAAACATGGATGTCACATTTGCAAATACAGTCAATGAGGCTGATTTGCTAAAGCAATAGAGACTGTTCACTTGGCAAAAACAATGATCCCCTTTTATTGTTAGTTTAGCTTAGTAAGGGGATGAAGAAATTAGGCTCTGCTGATTTCAGCTATCCAATCATGTGCAAGCAAATATCCTGTTTTTTTAGATTTCCTTGGGTTCATTAGGTATTAGTTGGAAAGTGAATTCTCACCACATTCACTGAACTATGTAAGTGATGGAAAAAAAAGATAAATAGATGGTCAGGCTATTTTTGAAAAACTGCTAATTTTCACTAAATTCACTTTGCCAACTTTGCTAGTTAATTGCAAAGCCCCTGCAAATAGTATTGGCACCAAAATTGTTTAGCTAATTACCTTGCAATTACTAACACTATGGTGAAGAACATGTGTTCTTGTGAGGCTTCCAGCAGCTTGCACCTTGCCAGATGATCTGTTGTCCTGTTCACTTTAAAGGTTCCTAAAAAATCAGCTTTTAAACTATTTTAAGACCGGAGGTACAGAACGAATCATTGACGCCTGCATTCATTCTGAATACGTGGCTGCAAATGTGACATTCCTGCAACCTTAGCACCGGCCTGAGTATATTTTTCCTGAGCAGGAGGAATCGGGTGAAATTATTTTTACATGTTTCCACAATTTTATCAAATGTTTCTACTTTTTGCTACTCCTAATAAGCAGATCAACCCCCTTCTTTCCCATTTTAAAGAGTCCTTACTTTCCTAATTCTGGTACCTATAGCTACCTCCAACTGTAAGGCTCTCTTCTTTCTAATGCCTTCACATGTCCTGATAGAATTCCCTACTGTAGTCTATGAGAGCTATTTCACATGTTCGGGTAAAAGAGGTCCATAAAATGATTTTTTTTCTTAATATCTCCTTGCCCTTTAAAAAATGTTAATTTGCTATGAGATTGATATAGTAAAATTCCAGTAATAGGGTGAGTGCATTTATACTTAATAATAAAATGAATTGGTTGTTCCAGCTCCATTTTATGTACATTTGGGGACTAGATGGCCTAATCTTGTGTAGATTTGATATCAAAAAGTCAATCTTCATTCCTTCCATTAGCTTTAATGAATGGGATTGCTACACTATGATGAGAGATGTATTACTTTCTCTTGACCAGTTTATAGTAATAGAGAAGGACAGTACATTAATAATAATTTGTCCTCACATAACACACTGTATTTCTGCAGGCGAGGTACGGGAAAGAGGTAGATTCTGGGAAGAAGGCAGCTGAGAGGATTTTGCTATTAGACAGATATATATTCTGAAGTTAGGATATAATGATCATGTTTATGGAGACAAGTGACTTTGGAAACAGTAACAAAAAACAAAAAAATAAGTTATCATTTTTAAAGATCTCTGATGCCCCAAGAGCAGTGTGACCCTAAGCTGATGCCTAGCCTCGCTTTATACTAAAATCTATCACTGACTGCCTGTCAAATCCATTCTTATTTTTTCTTTTTAAGATGCAGAGCTGCTCAGTTCCTTTTATCATCTTTAGAAATAGTATAGGGATTTGGCTTCATCTTTTAGAAATTATTTTATTATACCTTTTCATACTTTGCCTGAGTGAAACGTTTCTAAATGTCAATCTCTGGCTCAGTTCCCCATTGCACAATTACCCATACACTATTCTTTGTCCACACATTATGCTGCCACAGTTCTCCTTCTTGCTACAAAGACATTGTTGGTTTAAACAAAGAAGCATGCTATATGATTTAAGTAAAGTATGAACCATCATAATGGCCAGTTAGCATTAAAAAATATCGCTATGCATGCTGCCTACAAATGACATCTCCATATCACCAAGAGAACCATTCATCCCTCTAGTCAATTTATCTGCCCAAGTAACTCCACTTAGCACAAACTTCAGTCTTTCCATTACAGCTAATAAATCAAAATCCTTCAATGTGACCTTCAGAATCAGCACCGTCCCTTCAAATCTTAAAACTTCATTTTCAATTCACTTGGCAAACAAATTATCCAAACTACCTGACAGTACATATTATGAGATCCTTAACAAACTTATAGAACCTGAGCTGCTCAGAACTAATCAGACCACAACTGAGAGAAGTTCTGGAAATGTGGATTAAGTGTTCCTAGTTCTGTTTTGTCAACACAATGGAAATTGAACCAGTGTAGCTCATAGGCTGTGTGCATGATTTTCAGAGTGAAGTTTTGGGATTGGTAGGGTAGTGGCTCTGTTCTATCTGGTATATGAGCAGTGGGATCGGCCCCTACTCATAGCATTGTTTGCATGGAAGTAATAGAGTAGACTTTAGTTTGAATTCACTTATATCCAAGTATGTCAGTTTCCACCCATGGGCCTCCAACTATGGGAGGTTTACTGCTTTCTCTGAACAATATTGAATCTGTCTAGCAACCAGTACCTAGTTTGATAGCAAACTCTATCTGGGACTCTGGAACTCAGACTGATGTAATTTGTCTAAAATGTATGTTTTATAATGGGTAATGAATTAAACCTCTGAACAATTACAGAAGATGATTCTTATTTTCGTGTTTTATATATAATTTTGCCTAATGCTAGTATAAGTCATTTTGTGTTGGGATACATATGCTTTTTTATTGCTTGTAATATGCTTAGAGTTGTGTTATTTTTAACCATTAAATGTAAGTGGAATAGTTTGTCATTTTTATGTTGGCTGCAGTATTTTACTGTTTATAAACTACATTTTTCTAGGGGTATACAGGTTTAAAGCTAAACAGTTACCACTTGGGACTATATAAAAATATAACTATTCACTATTAATATATAATTATGCAGACCTTCTTAACTATGAAGGTTTTCTATTTTCACCCCAGACTAGCCGTATTTGCAAGGTGTTGTAGGGGGTTTTGTTGCTTCAAACCTCTTGCAAAAAAGGTTAATATTGGATAAATTAGTCCCTTTAGTTCCCTTTATTTGACAGGTGATAGAAGGTAGCAGGTTTTTTTTTAAACTAAACTTTTAAACTTTTAGGAGTTCCTGTCTGTTACATAGATGCATAACCGCATAACATTGTCAAATATTTGAGCTCTGTCATTTAGGCCTACATTGTTGCATTGTTATTGAATTATTATTTAAATTGGGGCTCTGGATTTTAAGACTAATATGTACTGCCTGACGTTTTGTAAACAATGTGGTCAGTTAACAAAGGACTTTAGACTGTTCACTTAGGAAAGCTAGTTATTTTTTTTGCAAGTTATAATTTTTTTTGTTTAGTGGATAAAACTATCCAATAATGTACAAGCAATTTGTTTTTGTTTCTTGTTTTTTATTTTTACAATTTGTCCAAATAGAAGATCCTCTGATAATCAATCCAGCACTGACTGCTCATATCCAGCACTATCTGCTCACCATAGACATGCTCTGGCCAGAAGCTAACCCTGGCTGCCCTTTTGTTGGATTAGCCAGACACATAAATAGAGATGTGAGCTCTGTGCACATGGCCAAAGCTCCAGCCAGGGCAGTGGGGATAGTTGTGATTCCAAATAGATTCCTCACCCACAGACCCCCAACAACCCACACCCCTTTCCCAACAATGGTCCTTGGCATTGTTTTTGGGCAGGTGGAAGTCCTATTTTGCCCAAGGGAAGGGGACTACATGCTTTTCGCTTCCTTTCTTCTTTGGCAAGCTAGATTCCAGAAAATCTTTTATAGATAGAAGAGAGGCACACACTTTCATGGTCCCATTTTCTATTCAGGGAGGTCCAAAACCCATTATAGGGTTTGGTTTCAATATTTGGAGAACCTCAAACTGTTTTTATTTTTTTGGGTAAAAAAAAGGCTTTAGGCATTAAAAAGCCTGAAAATTCCTATAAACACCTGCATATTCATTTGCATATGCCTGTGTAAATATCGTAAGGCATTTGCAAGCATTCCCTATACGCCTTTGTGGGTGTCAGGGGTAGAAAACTGACCCTGGGCACTGCATTGAGCTTGAGAAAAAATTGAGAAAAAAAAACATGCAGCAATAGTGCTGCCTCCTGTCAAATAAAAGATTATGAATGGACCTATATGATTCATTGTTAATGTGAAATAAAAAAGATGCTTCATTCTCCTTTCAGTGCTGATTTTAAGGCTCTAAGCTCTGCCAGAGGACAGAATTCTTCAGTTCCTTAAACTGAGGTCAGGTGGCCAATTTGGGGCTATTGTAAATGACCTTTTTATTGTTTTTTATTACCTTTCTATCATTTTAATAAAGGATTGTAATATTTTATTGGTGCTATCAATATGTATCTATTTGTGTAATCATTTTTACCTATTTTATTTTTATCCCAGTGAGATATGTGTATAAGTCCTTATGACTGATAGTAAAATATACCCGAGTCCATGTTTTGTCACTGTGAAACACCCGGAATACAACTGATCTAATCAGAACATATTTGTTACCTGGCGTTCCTATTGACATAGATAAATGAAATAAATTTAGGAAAAAATGAATTATAAGTCTCTTCTTAGTGCTCAATAGATAAGGTTAAGTGCATCACCCCACAATCAGTTGTGAACCTTCCTTGACAATTATCTATGAGATTTATGAATAGGATGCAATTACATAGAAATGCCATCCTTAACTCCATTGGCCATAGTTCAACATTTAATAGGGAGCTGTAGTTATTTTTTAATGATCTTATTATTTTACCTGTTTCGTTTTCTAGTTTATGCACTTCCTTTTTCAATTGTTATTTACAGCCAATGGTACATGCGGGGGGCAAGGAATAGGTAAAATAAATAAATAAAAAATGCTATGAGCGTTCTTTCATAATCCCCCTTTCAAGTATAGATATGCAACCTGCAACACTAACAACCTACATGGCTGTGTTGTGAACACATATGTAATGTTAGTTTTTACTGGTCTGTGCATGCAGATATCCTGAAATACAATCAAATAATGGAGATTGGTCAGTGAAAGTTCAAAACTTGCTATAGTAAATGTGTTCCTGTAAATCTTCTAGCCAACCCAGATTGACATTTTGTCTGTTGGGCCTTTCTTCTGGTTTGTCATCTGAATCAATACATGGAAAAAATTCTGTCTTCGACCTTGAATTTCCTCTTGACTAGTCTTTGAACGGATTAGGACATTTATTTGTCTTATTACTTGTTTCTATCTTGTTCGGAATATACACTGTTTGTATTGTAAGCATATTGAACATTAAACTATTGCTGTATGGAAAACACATGAAATGGTTATATTATCTAAATGAGTGGGGGGCAGTTTTTCTAAAATTGTTAAAGCACAAAAAAACCTGACATATTCACCTGGGCGCATCCATTTTACTGTTATTCTTCCTCTTCTCCATAACCTTTAGCCATCTTGATTGGCTATGTCTGGATAACATAACCATACGTCATCTCAGCACATGCAAGGGAAGCTGGGAATTTTCCTGGTAACTAAAGCTGATGCTGCTTATGCACAGATCAGTCTTTTGCCAGAAACCCGGGATAATAAGGCAGGTAAGTTGCATTTTTGCAAAAGGGATGTCACCTGTCCCTTTCTGCAATATTGGCCAGCCTGATCATACAAACCTAAAAGTGGAACTTTAGACAAAGTATTCATTAGCCCAAAAATGTGCTAAAACTTTAGAAACATGTATGGCTTGCTCCAGTTTTAGCCATAGCCAACCCTAATGATAACCGCTGGCACAACTCATCCTAGAGTTTAGGAAGTGGCTAGCAACTGGTTAGATGGGCCAGTAGGGCCCTTTCTGAAAACCCTGCCTCAGTACCGTCACAAGCATTAAACCTGATGCAATTAGTGTGCTTACTTTTTGTAGTTATGCAAATATTAAAATGTCCTAACGCGTGGATGGCAGTCTGGAGGAGTGGGCATGCCTAGGCAGACTGTCGTTGCATGCAGACTGCCCAAGTAATGCCCACAATTGATGGTGAGCCTATATTATGGAAGAGACTTATATACAATAAAAGGGCAAATGCTAGATGATAATGGATTCTCTACAGCCATGAAATGAGGCACCTTCTTTCCCGCTTTTTTTTGGCTCCTATTACACATTTTAGTACAGGAGTGGATCTTGCACAGTTGCACAGGACTGGAAGTAAGGCTGGAGTTCAGCTGTAAGAATAACAGAAAAATGATTTGACCTGTTAAGAGAAAAATTAGCTTTACACTTTTTTCCTAATTAATGACTTATGTAAGGTAATAGGTCTACGGTAAGAATACAAACAGAATTGCCTTTCAATGTGCAGTTGCAACAAATAAATAAATATGTCACGCTAAGTTGTTTACTGTTTAGCCAGTTGGTTGGCTGTAAAATACCAAGATGTAAATAGGCGTCAGTCATTTGCAATTAGCCGCAATATAATGTACACATTTCTGGAGTATAATAGTGTTTACTGAAAACTGGAATTCCCTGCAGCTATGAAATGATATAACAGTATGCAGGACATTACCATTCAGAAGTTGTTACTTTAGAAATTGTAGCCGTATTACTTTTACAAAAGAGATTTCAAGCAGCAGCTAGCATCATATATATATGATGCACAGTGTGATAGCTTTTTATGGAAATTATTTGTAGAGCCTGGACCTGAAATTTTGGACAAGCAGTCAGTACATAACCGAGACTGAAGGGATCAAACAGATCAGACTCTTTAAATCGAATTGTGTTGGAAACTGACATAAAATGTATATACTGCAAAGTAGTTTTATAATCTTGTTGGGAATTTCCATGGATGTTTCTTGTACTTGCAGCCACTGCCATGTTTAGCACATAGTATCATCCCTTTTTTTTTTTTGAATTTTATTTTTGCGCACCAACGCATGCAGCGACGTCACCAGGAAACCCCCGGTGATCGTCACTGCACTCGCCGGATGAAGACAGAAGACGTGTCCGGAGGAGCTGCGGGGAGAAGGTGAGTATTTTTTTTTTCAATCAACGCTGGACAGAACAAATCATCGCAGCGGGGACCAGGTAAGTGATTGGGATTTATATGGTGAGAAAAGTTCGGGTTTATCGATTTTTGCAAAATCGATAGACCCGAACCAAGGTCGGGTTTACCGGCCAGGTGGTTAAAGATGTAATATTGGTATATCCAACTTGGAGCTGTTGGGATCCTTTACTCCAGGATTACCTGACACTAGTGAAGAAATTCTGTAGTGGACATCCCAGGATCAATGGTGCTTATTGCAGCAAAAGTTATTGAATGTTTACACATTCAAGGCATAATTAAAAAATTAAAAGTTCAACTCCATTCAGCAGTTCTCATCAGAGAACATTTCATATAAAAACAATTTTGATAAAAGCCAAGTACAACCTCTTTTACCCTTCTCAGCCTCCCTATTAACCCTTAAATGTGATGGGTGGCACTGGAAAGGTGGGAGGGCACTGGACAAAGGTTAGAGTAGAGGTTTACAAAAGCTAACGTCTGTTAGTCATTTTCTAACCATATGGTTACAATAAAGTGCTTGGGGTTAGGAGGGGTTTCCTTTAAAAGGTAGGGTTAGCTAGGTGCTCACACAGATACACCCACCTGTACGAAATAATGTCTGATATATGTAGAACATAATATCTATCTTTTTCTTTCATTGCCTTGTATTAAACAAGTTTCTGTATCATAATCCTGGCTGGATGAAAGATCAATGAATATTATACAAGCACTAAATTACCATCTCTACTGAAGATATTGAATTTAAATAATTTGGAATTCATCCAGTTGTATCCTGTGGTTTTTCATCCGGTAGGCTGCATATTATATTCAGCCAGACAAAAGGTTGCTATTATGTAATAATGAATCCGTGGTTTTTGAGTGATAAAACCTGTAGGCAAGCTTTGTTTAATCCATGCTGCCGCTACACGCAACTGCGTCTTACATTTATGAGTCCCATTGGTTGGTTGCATTACAAAAGCTTTTCTTCTTTGACAAAACTTTTCACAGTTGTACCAATGGAATAATAAAATGCAAGTTTTGGAATGGGTGAATGCTTGAAAGAAAGATATATCGCATTTAGACAGGCTGCCTGGGTTCTTTTATGCCCGTCAGTACATGGATATCAAGATTAATTCCTCCGTTCCCGTGTAACAGCTTGTGTTTATGGAAGTTGTTGTTAAAACATATTGTTTATTGCAAAAACAAGAGATGTCCATTAAGAGATATGCAATTGAAATATTAATGAGAATGTTCTGAATGTGCAACGTTAATGATTGCTGCCTGTATTTCTGGGTATACTCAGATTAAAATAAAAAACAGCTTTCTGGAAAGGTTATAGAAGTACACACATTTTTTTCCAACCTAGCTATAAATGATTATGGAACAAATTGACCTATGAATATTTATCAAGTAGCGGGAATCCGTTAATTAAAGGGCATGTTTGGTTTTCATGTGTTGCTCTAAGCTATGTATGGATTCATCTTTAAAAACGGCAGCCGGGTCAGCTAAGTTTTCTTGTGTGGGTAATAAAAGCTCAGCTCTCTTAATTCTTGGCTTTGATTTCAGAATGTTTTTCTTTTTGAACATCCTAATTGCTTCAAATTTATTTTGTTTTGTACCTAGTACAGAACAAATGTCTAAAGCAAACCAGTCTTACTGAAAAGCAATGAAATTAAATTAAGTAAATGAAAGATGTTATCACGAGAATACCAATCAGGTACCAATGTTGCTGATTTGTGCTTGAGAGCCTCTCCAAATATACAAAATTTTGGCTGATGTACCCCTGGTATTCGACCAACTTTTGCCTTGTGTCCATGACATAATTTTGATGCACTACTGCGATCATTCAGAATTTATTGATGTGCATTTGACTTGATCTCCATTTGCTACTTTTAGAGGATTTTGCATGCACATAGACATGTATGAAAATAAAAATTCCTTTTGAAGTGGACAAAAGCTTGCACACATTGTACCAGTGATCATAATTAATTTGAAAAAAAGCAAGTGAGGGAAAATCACCTATAAATTACACTAAAAACCAATGAAAAAAATAAAATAAAAAAAAATTATAGATTTGGTTATCTTTAAAAATTGTCAAGATCCATCGTAGGCAGTAAAAACAGACTCCCTACTCCTGTTTAATTATTAATACCTGTTATTACCAGAAATTCATTGAGCTCATAGATTGTGTAAACTACAAATTACATTGTGTTTTGAATTTGAGAGGGATGTGTCCTGCAGTCTTAACATACTTTTGTCCTAGGAAGACAATGCTATGCACCTAATTAGACCGAATAGAAAGTGTGCTACTGCCAGGGTTGCAAGTAAAAAAAAAAAAAAAAAAAAAAAAAGAAGAAATGGAAAAAATGCCCGGAGGAAGCAAATTAACACAGCCATTAGTGCAAGTTATTACATTTTTCCTTGGATGTGGATCTACAATAATTCTGCAGCATTGATTTTAAAGTATTATGGACATATTTCCAATCATTTTATATATTAGTTTTACCGCTTATATATATTATGTTATTGTACAGAAGTGTTGTTCCTAGCTTTGCCTTCTTTAAATGCTGGAACTCACATGGCCAGTTATGGCTCCCTTATACCATAAAGTTCTCCATATATTTATTTATCTTTGTTTTGTGTTATTTTCCTGTACGGTGCCTTTGTATTGTTTTCTGTGTAATTCACATGGGAATTTGTGAACATCTTTCTTCTAATAATCCACTCATGTTACACCAATGTAGTCACATAGGCATGAATGCCTAGCAGCAGTATACAAAAATAGGAGCAGATTATATTGGTTATCACTGCCCAGAGGAATAAAATAATGAAACAGTAAAAGTACTGCCAAAGGGGTAAGAGGACTTTTATTTCTTTAGGTATGACTTGGATTTCTACAACTTTTCTTTCAAGTACAACTTTAAGAAAAATCAGGTATAACTATATTTAGTGAAGGTGTTCATTAAATAAAATGTTGTCTTTCTTCAGACATTATTAACTGAGTGTTTGTATTTTGTAATTGTCAGGCATCATTTTTGCCTGTGAGAGTGATGCAGCAAGGTATTCTCTACTGTTTGGTGTAGAATATAATGGCTGGTAACATATTTAATGCATGCATTAATTCCTGGGCACAAGTCAAATAAAATCCAAGGATTGATAATAAAATATGATTAATATTTTCACTTTATATTAGGTTAAATTATAAAATTAAAATGAGAAAGTTTTAGGTTAAAATAGGTTCCACTATACTGAACTGTTTTGAATTCCATAATGGAAGATGATGATCAGAGTTAGGAAATACACTAACCCAGGGTAGATACTGGCAGATTTCTTTTAACCTCTGATTTACTTTGAATCTGATAAAAGCAAGTAGATTGCATGTAAATCAGAAGAGTAATTGACCTCTGACCAATCACAACCAATCAGTTTTCCTATCCTTAATTGGTTGTGGGCAGATCCGATATGTCTTGTGTACAAATGATCAATAATGTTACCAACATTCTAATCAACTTTCTTAGCAAGATCTATTAAAGAAAATTGATCAGGTGTGTGCAGTGCTGTGGGACTTTCAATTTGATGATAAGTATAGAAATGGTTGGTCGAGTGCAAAACTGGCAGCAAGTCTGCCCTATCGTAAGTTTTCACCTTATTGTGCTGATTTAAAAACAGCACAAGCTGTTAATTGAAAAACTGAGTTTTTACTTTGCTAAGTGCATGTTTGGCTTAGTATATAAGGTCTCACTGCATAATACATATCAATAAAGATTATTTTGCTTGCACATGATTGGAAGATTAAAGTGAACACAGCTTCACCTTATTTCATAAACTAATAGAACAATCACTTTGCTAAATTAACTCTGTAATCCTTTTGTAAATCAACATCTTTAGTTTAACCCCAGCCAGGATAATATTGCTGTCACAGCAGAATTTAAAGCATGGTATATTCAAGCAGGGACTGGTATCTTTATTTTATTAATATTTTTAATTATGCATTTTTATTAGATGCTAGAACATAAATATACAATACAAATTAGATGAAGCATGGATGTAAAAGATTCACTAGAACTAGGTAGACTTTAAAAAGCATAGGTATTCAGGGAAAAAAAGATTTCATAAGTGAGATTAATCTACAACAACAGAAGCAGATGTCATCCATGCAGTAAAATACAAATGAACTATCAAAAGCTAGAAAAGATGAAATACTTTACAATGGTTCTTTATCCAACATAAATGTTGGTGCATTTGTGGCATGTCTTCTGGTCTTGTTCTCTTAGTAAGAATTGAAGAATACTCAAGAAGAATGAATGTGGTATAGTAATTGTAACCTGTCCAGGTTGGGGTATAAAGCGTACATTGTTGTACTTGAATGCCTTTCTGTTTGTAAGATTTTGCCCCACAAGTAATATAGGTGGCTACAGATGCCTACATGGATTGTTGGTGTATATGTTTTTTGCCCCTGACCATAACATGTAATTACCAAGTTCCTGCAACTATGACCTGAACCAATGTTCCCTCTCAATGGCCTACCGGTAAATAGTAAAATTCTATAGACATCGATGGGGCTTTCTTTTAAGGCAGGAGGCAGCCCTATAGAAGTCTGTAGGCATCTTCTATTCACCCCTGGACAGTTTGAAGATGATTCAGACCAGTAGGAGGTTAACATTATGGCAAGATATGGCTTCAAGAACTCAGCAACTTAGGGAAGAGAATGGTCAGCTAACGTTAGGGGAGAGGGGAAAATGTTGAGTGTTCATTGTTGAAAAGTACACTTGTCCTTTAGTTCTTCATCAGTATGTAGGGGTTTGTTTGGAAGTTGCTCAGCAATATATTTGATGCCATTATGCTGCAGTAAGTTTTGCTATGATTCCTTTTCCTGGAAGAAAGTTTTGCTATGATTCCTTTTCCTGGAAGAAATAGGAAACTGATTGTTCTTAATGAGCAGTAATTAGTTTGAAAACTAGGCAGATCAGTTCTTTGTGAATTTGTATTTTCCTAGTTTGTTGGTTGTTCCTTGACTTTCTTTAAACCACCCGGCTTTAGTAGAAGCATTGGTTGTGTACTATTTTCTTTTTTTTCCCTTTGTATTATAAATGATTTCAAGTGTTGTATTTCTGCTCTGGATACTAGAGACTGAAAAGTGATCATTATTTAAGTGTTTTACCTTTACAAACGGATACTTTGCGTTACTTACTATTTACTTCATACACTTTGTAGCTTGTTTTGTATACTTAACCCCCTACCTATCCCCAGCCCCCCAAGTGTTTTAGCATATAGACACCACTTTATGTTTCTGTCCAAGGTCTTTTTATATCTACAACTAGAACTGGCCAAAGGCTAAAATTCAGCTGAATTCATGAACTATACAGAAGAAAAAATACCCAGGGTAATATAGTAATATACTAAGGGTAGAAAGTGCTTGGGTCAGTTGAAAATAATAGTGAGAAATGCAAGTTCATTTTATCCTTGAAATATATGTTGCTTAGAAGAGCCTTTTTAATTATTAAATAGAATGTTGTTTTAATGCTAATGCAGTAAAATATTATATCTTTACATCTGCATTAAACAACCCCTTGGGCCAGCAACCTATATTGAGCAAGGATTCAAACAAAATTTACTGCAGATTGCAGAGCCGTTATTATGTGTTTCTATGTATTTGTGTGTGTGTATATATATATATATATATATATATATATATTTTATTTCCATCTTTAGTGCTCCTAGTTTGCCAGTAGTATGATAAAGGTTTACTAGTTATTCAATATAAACTTAGCATTCACATTATATTGTTATAAGGCATGCGTGGTCTTCATTCATTCAAACATTATCCTGCTGTCATAGCATATAGTGTTTGTTAAACACAGTAACAGAACTTTACGGCCATTTCTATCACTAATAATGGAAACAAAAGAATATAGAAAGGTTATAAGTGATATGCAGATTTTAAAACCTTCATTTTGGCCTTTTATGCCCAGACTGTGATTATACCAATGTTGAATATATGTGATGTTGGTCCATTTGAGTTACAACTTCCTAAATGACCACTTTAATCATATACAGCAGTACCGGATGGATCAATATTACATTTCTACCAGATTGCATTCCATGTCGTGCTGTTCACCCATTGCCATCTATAAAATCTGTTTAGAAATTGTCAGCTGCAAACATGCAACCCTATACAGAATGATATTGTCGGTGCCTATGTTGTGATACAGCCAGTAAGTTGGTTAGCCAGCAATGTTGAAACATTCTTTTAAAATGAAAGCACTTCTAAGTACAAGAGTGAAGGATCTATAAGTGGTCTGTTACTAAAATATAGCAAGTACAATGTAATTGTAAAAATAGATATTGCTAAAAAGATATTTTAAAAAAGGAAGTGGTGAAATTACATGCTGATTGAGTTTACAAAAAAGACACCATAAAAGAAGAAGATAGTTAAGCTAAGGGATAACTTTGAGAAAGTACATATAAATATGAAATAAAGAAATAACATTTCTGGATCATTGTTGGACATCTTTTCCATCGGTGCTGGACCAACCTTCTGCTCCTGCACACACAACCCCAATCCCATTTGTAACAACCCAAGAATCCCCTAGTATGTCCAACCCCATTCTAAAAGGCTTCCAGGATGGTAGCACCATTGGATACACAGCCGCAAGTAGGACATCTGAAAAGGAACAGTCCATTCATCTTACGTGTCCAGATGTCTGACTTTTGAATGTTCTGAGTGTCATAGAGCAGCAGCAAGGCACAAGAACAAGTTTTCTAGGTTTTTGTCCATATGATAAATAGGGATGAACAAGATTATTAAGTTCAATTTTGCGGTGAATCAGGCCTTTCTCGCTTACCGAAAATGTAAGCGAGAGCGTCCTTCTGATTTGCCGAGAGTTCGAGCTCTGAACAGGAGGATTTCCAGGGCTGCAATTTCCTCTGCGATTCCCAGGCACTAGAGGTTAATTAACCTCTAGTGCCCCAGGGATCACAAACAGGAGGATTCCCAGGGCTGAATGCAGCTCTAGGAATCCTCCTGTTTTAATTTCCTCTTCCGATGGTTTCTCAAATTTGGTTCGCCAAAATTTCGCGGAACCATTGGAAGTTCGAGTTAATTTTCTCAACAATGCCTGAGGCATTCCTGCTCATCCCTAATGATAAATACCAAAGCCAAATCCTATTTAAAATTGGCAAATTTTGCATCTATTTCCCCCATATAGCTTTAAGTTAACACTTGAGCATACATTCATTGTATGACTATCTCCACTTCTCAATCCTGTCAATGATATATTAACCAGAGTCTAAGTGACCCTGAATAAGACCCATTTTAATAGAGTATTTTGTATAATACACTGCTAGATTATGCTTCTGAAAAACCAATATCCTCTAATACACATCTGTGCGTATTTGCTGATATATGCATTACCTACTTCACAAAACAATCTTCCAGTCAATGATTAAGCAATGAGGGAATTTATAAATGTATTGAGTGATGACCTCTATGCTTTGGTGATTACTAGAACAAAATCTGCAAGCCTAACAAAAATACTTCCAGCTCCTTGTAATGGTATAATCTGAATCAACTACTTTTAGTATCCCAGGGGAATGTTAGATTTATGTTAAAAACTACAGGTGTATGTTGTGGATGTGATGTACTACATTCCGAGACCCGAGAAAATGTGTTTGCTTGCTAGTGTATATCTTAATACATGTGTCTCTACAACATCCCTGCACTTGTGATCATCCTAAAATATTGTTATTAGTGTATATCAAGCCCAATTTTTAGTTATCCTTAGAATACAGAATGACTATGAATCCATTTATTTTTTATTTCTGTACAAAAGTTTTTCCACCACTTTCATACCAGATATACAGCGGGAGATAGGAGGAGATCTTTCCTAGATTAGGACTATCCCATTTTAGACTGTTGTTTTACCTTTTATTCCTAGGACAACTACCGGTAATAAAATTGGCACTTTCAACTTTTGCGAAATAATAATCACCAGGAAGAACAGTGATTATATCCTTTTTAGACTATTGTCTTACTTTGTATTGCTCTGCAGGAAATGCAGACAGAAATAAAAACTTCAGAGTGGTTTTAATCATTCTAGCTGTATCCTAGAATAAAAATGTTTTGCCTTTACATAAACTTTCATGAAAGTGTATAAAGATGGTATAGTGTATATGCCCAGGGGTTCTACCTCTATACTTTTCGTACAGTATACATTTTGGACTTCCTCTTAATATAATTAGTTTCTGAGGTTTTGGCCTTTATTGTGAAGGGGTCATTTCTTCAAGGCCCAAGTGTATTATTTGCATGTGTGCACATTTTGTAACTACAAGCATTTCATTCATTTAATGATTGTCGGGTTTCATCAAACCTATATATCAAAATATAAAAAGAGTGTTTATTTTGCTTTTAAAATTGAACAAATATATAGGTGCTGACCCTGCGCCAAAAGCCATTTCCCAATTTAACCCTCAACAAAAGGATACACTTTTATCAGTGAACCTGGGTGATCCAGCAAACCCTGGATGGATTTCTTAAAATCATTTGCCATTTGTTAGCAAATGTTTTCAATTCTTCACTAGATCCAATCCAGATTTTTGGATCATCCAGGTTCACTGAATAATGTGTAACCTCTCCAGAGCTCTAATAAATCAAGTCCAATGTGTTGGTAGACTCTTGGGAGCCAAGGCAGTAGCATTACCTGGAAAATGAATGTGGAGTGGGACAGAGCGAAGTTATGGTTATGTTTTTTTCACCTCAAACTGGAAGTTAGGGCTGTGGTATTTTTTATGGGATAAAACATGGGCAATGCACATACATTGCAGAAATATACTGAGTGGCCTTTATTGTTCATAATAAAATGCACTTTAAGCTTAGTTTCTTTAAATCAGATAGCTACACCTTAAGCTACATATGGGGGGTCAATTTATTAAGAGGCATATTTATAAAAATGCATGGTTTGTAATAAAAAAAAAAACTTATTTGAAAACTTCCACATTAAGCCAACATTATATACCTAGTGTATAAAAGGCAGAACAGTGTGTGCAGCCAGGATGTTTACTATATGAACCCAATGGATTTTTGTTTCCATCCCTGAAAACTGCTGTCGATATGTTCTTATAGACATCCATTAAATGTTATTGGAAGATGTCACTTCTATGATCTCCCCCCAGTCTTTTACTGTCATAAGATGCTGACATCATATTGGCAGCGAGGAGAAGGCATTACCACAAAATAAAGGACAGTTTAAATCAATGTTATCTTACCTGGAAAAAAGAACACAGTCAATGCTGCTAAAGCAGAAATCCAAACTTTATAAAATCTGGGGGTAAATCCACATTTTGTCCACTCTTTTGCAATTACAATGATATATCATTCTAATAATCTAAATATATAATCTAGAATTATCTTCTATATCCCATTCTTATGTATATCTATAGCCTACATATTTTTTTTTGTTTATAGAGTAGGGAATAAATAAACCCGTTAGGTGTATATTGCTGTAGGTGCTCCTATGTGTTCCTGCACTTTGATTCATTTTTCCCTTATTACTTGTGGTTCAATGATAGGAAGTGAGTAAAAATCAGACAAAGAAAACCATAACAGGAAACATGAACAAAGGCACATGCCAGTTTACATGGAGGCACTTCCCCGTGGCACTTTACTGCAGCACATCTATCTGGCCCCCACGCTGGTCTCCACCTCACTCAGCACTGTGCAATCCCTATTGTGTGCTGACTGTAAGGAGCCAGGTAGTCAATAGGGTTACAGGACCATCACCCCTTGGGGGCTGCACTGATGAAAACCACATTTTGCATTAATTCTGCACCCATGGTGGTCCCAAGTTACATGCGGGGATGGCACATAAAAAGTGACCTAAGTATATCAATGATATCTTGACCAGATTGTAAATGCACCTTGGTGATTTCCAACATTTAATACTACATTTCCATCTATCTCTTTGCAGTAGAAGAAAAACGTGGGCACAATACAGATTCGATGACTAGATGTCATTGAGGGTAGCGTGGTGATTGCACACCTACATATCTGTGTAGCTGTAAAATAATGACAGTGCAGTTCAGCAGCACAAGACAAAAGATAGGAATAAAAACTCAATGTCTTTGCTCAGACTCGTGACTGTCTAGTCTGTGATGTGTTTAGAAACCACTTCATTTGTTTAACTGCTTTCGCAGTGCAAGCCAAGCTAGTTAGTGTTGTCTCAACCTGCTCAAAAATATGCTAGGATAATGATTTCTATCTAAATAATAAAAAAAAAACACCAGCGAATGCTGTATGCATTTATTAACTAATCATGTAAATATACTGTCAGCTGTGTTGAATTGTTTGAGTCTGGCAAGAAAAAAGAACAGAAAGATGACCTCACATGAGTCTGTTGCTGCTCCTTCATGCTCCAATAACAGGCTAGGGGTGGAAGATGACCTAGTTGTGTGCCTAATGACAATGGAGAAAAGTCAGGTCACCACCACAGTGTGCTGTATGGAAAAGGTATATATCTCAGAAAAAGATAAACAGTAATGCAAATGCTTTTGCAGGTAAAACAGCTCTTCTATATAAATTTCAGGTCTGTGTTTAGCCTTTTGCCTGTAATTTAGAGCTTCAAGCAAGAAAAAAAATAATCCTAATCCTTATCCTAATCACCACCTCCGATTCATGAAGCAGAACTAAACCCCATTATGCTTAACTATCCCCATTCTGTTGCAGGGCCATCGACTTCTTTCATCTCTTCCTAATTGCTGTCATTGGTCATTTTGATTGTCTGAGCCAGGATGATATAACTTCCACATAGGAGTTCATTGATTTGGGATTATTGGATATCCTGGCAACCTATGCTGCGCATACGCACAAGTTTTTAAAGTTGAAGAAGCTACAAGGATCTCACCGGAAGAAATGGCGTGAGGAAGCA
This sequence comes from Pyxicephalus adspersus, assembly GCF_032062135.1. Classification (NCBI taxonomy): domain Eukaryota; kingdom Metazoa; phylum Chordata; class Amphibia; order Anura; family Pyxicephalidae; genus Pyxicephalus; species Pyxicephalus adspersus. The sequence goes on along the minus strand of NC_092858.1, from coordinate 153,057,082 downwards.
GTAACTGCACCACTACCTCACCGCTTGTCTGAATATTGCTTAACTGATTCAGAACAAAAATCCATCTCTCTATCATTGCTGTTTCCCAGGAAATTAAGTACAATATTTCTAATTGCATCAAATATTATTATAAATTGCAATCAAGAATGAAAGTAAGAATTTTAATTATTAGAAAACTAGATTTAGTGTTATTTCCTTTGATATGTTCAGTATATGTTCACCATGTTTTACGTCAAGGTTTTTAATAGTTAACTTAGTACTGATGGACTTATTCATCCAACTAAGGTAGAAATTTAAGTAGAAAATGTTAATGCTACCCAGTAAATAGCACAGCTGTAATAAAGTTGCCGTCCTTTGCTTTCCTGCAGTTGCAGGTAGTTCCCAAACTGGTACAATTATGCCATGCCACATGAGAGGACTGTAGTAGTTTGACAGTTAGAGATTGGAGAAAAATGCATATTATAGAAGGGATAATGTAAGATTGGGGGTATAAAATGTATTGGAGGGAGTTAGGTACATTACAATAAAGGATCAGGAAAAAAGAGAACAGAAGTATTCTGGAGATGATGATTATGATGCCTTCTTTATTCTCTAGGTACAATGGAAAATGAATAAATGGGGTTGGTAATACTTTCCCCATTTATAAACTACAGGGTCTGTTTAAATGTTTTTATTTAAGATTCACACATTTTTCTAACAGGTTAGAGGGTGTTTAAGAACAGTGGGTCAGTTGTATCAAGTCAGGAGAAGATTACATGGTGGATTGCAACAAATCTAGGATGAAAATCTGAAGCCCTAGTAGGTAAACCCGTTCCCCTGTATGCGCTTGTTTTTTTGTTCAATTTAAATGGAAAATATACTGAGACAGCTTACAGAATTACTGATTCAGGGTATTCATATTGGAGTCAAGTTGACTAATTTGAAGCCTAATTGTGTATTAGAGTAGTAAAGATGCCACAGTACCCTTAGCATAGGTGTGAAGGAAAATATTCAGCTATTTTGGTCAATTCTTAAAGATGATGAAGTGGTGTCTTTCATCAAAGACAAACATGGGAAATTACTCTCTATTAAGCTAGAATAACAAGGTCTTTTATCATACAGCCGGAGCTCACGTACAGCCATTATGTGGTATGGCCATTTAACAGCAAGTCAATGAAACGTCTCAGTTTGTATTTAATAAGGTCAGAATGCTCTGCTTAATTTGCATTGTAGTTGTGCAATAATGTGAATCAGCAGGAAGAAAAACATGCAGGAGCGACGGCTCACAATGAATGCTGTACATGCTGTGATGAAGTTTGTATACCTATCCATCAGTGTGGAGCTGGCAATACACAATTTAGTACAAGTACAACAAAGGATTTGTACTAGTCAGTATTTTTGGATGGCCAGCAAAGGTGTATTCTTGCAGGACTTCTATGTTATGGACAAAGAGGTTGCATTTACCATGATGAAACTCATAGTATTACGCAGGTTATGTTAGAGTAATTGCCAACATATATACCTTGGGCTTGATTCACCAAAGCTCCCCAGCACTAGCGAAGAAAGAACATTATGATGGAACCTGGGTGATCCAGCAAATCAACAATGGATTTCCTAATTAGTTGGCAGAGTTTACTATTAGATGGCACAGTTTTTCAATCCTGAATCTGAATAATTTCAAATTTTCTGGATCACTCAGTTTCTCCTATGATAGCCTATACTCTCTGGTCTTAGAGGGATTTATTCGATCAGGCCCAATGTAAGACCTTGTTTTTATTTTTGGAATCGGAAGGCTTACTGGAGTTCCTAGTTTACATGTTTGTAAAGTTAAATATGTAAGTTAAATATTGCCTGACCTTTTTGCTGAAGATACCATTTGATTGTTGGAAATTATTCAGGCAATTAGTCTAAATATATGGGTTTCTGAAATTATATATTCATCTTAAAATAAATCTGTATTTGCCAATTCAAGCAAAGCAATGGCATTGTTGTTCTTTTGCTTAACCACAGCCAGTAGGTAAGAAAGAATCATTTAAAACTTACATATATGGAACGTGTCATCTACTACATTTCCTCTCATATGCATGGTGACCAGTCTAGTGCTGTCACATAGGGGCAGCAGGATGGCTTTTGTAGGCTCTGACTATTCTTTTTATTATATTAATATCTCTCTTGGAATCTTAAAATTCCAGTGGAGAATTAAAGTTGGGCTTAGAACTGCCACTGGAACTTTTTTCCAAAGCCTTGGTAAACAGCGGTCACAGGAGCAATAGATACTCATTTTCACCCATCAACAGACATGAAATAGTGGAATATTTTTTGCCATAGATTTTTTATATTATCATATATATATATATATATATGCAGATGGAGCCAGGTTAACCTACTGGTATTTTCTGAGCTTAAATGGATCATAAAAATTTGCTAGGGTAGAGGTTGAACCCAAACCCCCCATGCTATTTGATCACTTCAGGGCCACTCATGGTATAGCAACACTCACTATAGATGTCTCTGGTTGTATTTCCTAGAACCATTTGATATGGTATTATCTAAATTATATTTAACAGCCCTAATAACAGTTTTTATGACATCCCAAGGATGTCATAAAGCATTTGCTCAAGAGGAAAAAATAGGTGTCTAGTTGGTGATTGAGTTCTTAAGAGATTTTTGCTATTGAATAGTGAGCCCTTGAAAATCATTAAAAAGTGCATAGAAATGAAAAGGTAATGCCTCCCAATTTCCAGGGCAAGGTCAATGCACTTATTTCTGTGAGATTACACTATGTCATAGAATTTATTTTACTTAATGAATAACTAGAGTATTTTTATCTGAATCTATCCTGGTCACCTAACATAACCCTAATGCCATTTCAGGTAAAAAAAATGAATATAGAAGAAAATCTCTTATTTATGAATTTTGTGTTTATGACAAGCATACATATTTGAAGATTTAAAACTGTTCGAAAAGCTGAATTAGACCTCAGGGCTAAATTCCTGCCCTCCATGATTTGTCAATCATGATAATACAATTACAGAGGAGGCAAAAACAGGATTGCTACTAACTCCAAGTATCTATAATAAATATCCCACAGGGTAGAATTAAATGGGCTGCTATTTCTGATTTTGGAGGTGCATTAGCCATTGCTATCATAATCAAAAAGTCACTCATATACATAGTATGATAGTAGTTTAGTGCAGCTGTTTTTGGCTTGTAGAGGACCCAGATCCACTGGATAATAAACATTAGGTTGGTTTTTAGATTAGAAATAATGTACACGGGTGTGTTATGTGCCAAGCAGATAACCTTACTGCCAGGTAAACCTTTTCAAGAGTTGATTCTGGTTAGCAAGGTCTTTGAAAAGGCTATTGTTAGATTGATTCACTGAAGGAGTCCATAGTGTTACCTTTAAAAAATGAGATTTTTGTGGAATAAAAAAAATGTATGGATTATACTTGAATATTAATTGATCTGAATATAAATCGAAGCACTTATTTTTACCTGAAAAACACAAAAAAGCTATGTTAATGTTGACCTAAGTATAAACCTAGGGCACAAAATGCAGCCCTCAATAATGTTCCAAAACAACATAAATGTCAATTATAAAAAAAAACAATATTAATATAAATATAGGCATTGTGTGTTATTAGTAAAACATTTGTATAAAGGGTGAGAAATAAAAATCACCTGGGCTTATTTTGTTTATTTTTTTCCCCTTGTTCACAAGTTAAAATATTTTATAGATTTGAGTTGGTAATGATGGTTCACTTACTCCTAAATGATGATCTGTGCATATTGTTGGCATTGTCCTCGTGTAAAGTGTGTAACTAATTCTAATTAGGATACAGCGCTATCTAGAGGTGTGAGCTGAGTAAAAAACTGAGTGACCATGTTCTTACTGCTTGTTCAAAACAACCTTCACTCCCCCGTGTCTGTAGAAATATAGTTGTTCTCACTAGTTGTTAGGGTCATAGCTGTCTGGTCTCAGTGCTTTTACAAATCCCAGCTCAGGACAGTCAGGAAACAAGTGAGGTAAAGACAGGTATCTGCATACTCAGTTGACTCAGAACACATTTAAGCCAGGAAATGAACATGGCAGGCAGCTAAATCAACTGCAAGTATGTTTAAAAATGAAGAGTAGCACTATGGGCTTCTATATGTCCTAAGTACCTCTTTCCTATACTGCAGCATATACAATTTTTTTTTTTAAGAAACTTAATTTTTTCTTCCTATTTATGAACCTTGGATGTTGATCTCTATACCTGGGAGCCTTGGAAGAGAGCTGAGTCTGAGAATCTTGATAGGGAAGGTGAGCAAGCTGGTGGTGGGTCCAATACATGGTAAATGTCATTCCCCAAATTAGTATAGTGCTGCAGCATAGGCGCACCCAAGAGCTGCTGAAACTAGTTATATATACACTGATATAATTTTACCATAGCACTATTGTCAGGTATTACTAGCACACCTGTGCTCACCCCCACCCATGCTTCTATATCATTCTAGCAGTTCTCCTTTAAATGACAGGAACAACCATCACAGTTCATTGACAAAAGCCAATAAAAATTTAGTACTGTCATTATGGGGCAGCAAGGTTGGCTCGCACTGCCCGGCCCGGTCGGCAACTGATTCCACTGGCCTCGCGTCCTCAATGCTCACACGCTGGGGACGCACATGCCGGCTGGCATCTATGTAGCCTGGCTATGCAATTGCCGGGCATTGCTGGAGGACACCCCGGGAACATGGAGACCAGGTAAGACTTAAAACCCTCTGGCAATTACACCCTGAGTGTGGCTCAGGGTTACCACTTTTGGTATGGATAATTTACCCTGAGCCACACTTGGGATTACCGATTGGGAGGTTAATTGGCTTTACCTCAAATATGTTCTTTGATTCTGTTAATGACGTATGACTGAGGTAGGGACATTAGATTGTGAGCCCCTTTGAGGGACAGCTAGTGACATGATTATGGACTTTGTGAAGTGCTGTGTAAAATGTTGGCGCTATATAGATACAATATTAATACAATATATTATTACCCATTATGGTGGCCTAGTGTGCCACACAAGTTCCTTACTTTAGAGGGCCAGCCTCCACAGTCATCTTTGAAGTTCCAAGCCATTCCTTTCCTGGCACAAAATATGTGTGGCTCCTTGCCCAGTCCATGTTCAGGTTACTATACCTACCAGCTCTGTAATGAACTACTGTATGATACCGATAGTCTATTTCTTCCAGGGTAAGTTTGTGGGCTGCCAGTAGTTGCATTTCTTAATGTCAGTGTCTTTTCTCAGAGGTGTGTGGAAGGTGTCATTTAGATGTGGCACACGGAAAACCAATAGGGAATTGGCGTCAGGCCAGAGATTGGAAGAAATGATCCAAATGGTTGGCAATTTGGCTGAAAAGCTATAGTATTCTAAGTACAGAGTTCCCAGGCATGCTGATTTCATGGATGCTTTTTGTAGGAACATCATACTAACGTTCTGCATTCCATTAAAGTTTTTATGATCTTTTTTGATGGTGGGGTTTCCTAAGGTGAAAATGTTGGGCCATGCATATGTAATATGGGTTGAAACATCCCTTTGTAGCCTTTGTGACAGTGTGACAACACGGAGGACAAGTGTGTCTGAAAATGCATTGTAGGATCACCGGCTTTTATTTTATTAAAAGCTACAAATCTAAAAATATTTAAAATGTTTTTTTAAATACAATACCTTGTTTAATCTATTATGAGATTTGAGTAATTCAGTTTATATATGCTTTGATTAGTAAGAGGCTAAAAGGTGGATTTAGTAAGTCCTCCTAATATGTTAGAGGATTTGTTCCCTTTGCAATCAATTAATGAGGTTCATTTTAATTAATATTACACTTTTATACTCGTTTCATGCCTATTCAGTTTTATTTGTCTTGTTTATGTAATTGTCAATTGCTATCTTAACGCCTACTTAGGTAGCATGCATATTCAGCATGTTTTTATTCATTGTCATTAAATTCATGTGTTAAGGATCTTTTTTTACCCTAATTGTGTAAATTGATTTGCTTTATCCAGAACAAAATAAGTGTGGTTTTAATTTTCCACCTTGGGTGTACTAATTATTTTATGATCTTGTTATTTTAGCACAAAAGCATGATGGGACTAAGAGGTAGAAAAATGCTCCAGGAAATGTCTCCAATTGTCATACCTGCCCAATTCCAGGGACAAATAGTACAGACCCTAGATTAGAAGAGCTATTATACATTTTATTATTTCTTTATAAATAAATATATATATATATATATATATATATATATATATATATATATATATATATATATATATATATATATATATATAAACAATGTTCCAATGCTTTGATTCAAGTATAAACCTGGGGCACAAAATGTGGTTGTCAAAATAGTAATCAGTAGAAGTGACAACAATACCATTAAAATGTGTAAATACATGCATTGTTAATTTTAAAACATTTATTTAAAAAGGGGAAACATTGAAATTACATGGGCCCAGACTGCATATATTTTTTTCTAGCTAGGTTATATATTTTTTGTAGGTTATAAATGTTGTGCTTTTACTTTATGATTAGTTACTTGCTTTTAAATGATCCTTTGTGCATTATTGTTGGCCACCAGTACATGGCACTGTGTCCTTGTCTCTTGTCTCCTTGTCTCTTGGCTCTTGTCCCCTAAATGCTAAGAGTTTCTTACATACTGTACATGAGGATACAGTGACATCTACTGGTTTGACCTAGTTATAAACTTACAATATTTTTCTGTTATTTTGGGAGAACAAAAAAATCTTGGTTTATACTCAAATATATGCAGTATAAAGACAATCCAAATCACCAAACCTTGCTTGGCTCCTTCTTTGTCTTACTGATTCTGTTGGAGAGTTAAAGTGTTTTTACCATCAGATAACCCACCCTATTAAATGTCATTAAGCCATCATTGGGCCGAATGTAGGCCATAAGTGGGTTCTTTGCAGTTTTAATTGGGGGTTGCCTTGAGCAACTATACTACTGCTGGTGTGTCAGAGTATAAACATAATAAAATCCCACAGCACATTCACGCTGATGAACAAGACACACTCTTCCAGAGCAGAGACAATGGCCATCTGGATTTTCTATCTGCATAAACAGTATAGGCGCAATACTAGTGCCTCTGTTAACAAATTTTGCAAATGTAGTAAATACACCCATCCCTGAATTACCAGACATTTTATGTGTGTCAAGAGTACAGACAGATCATTATAAATCTTTTTTTGCCATCTGGTGTGATGTGCTCTGCCCAGTTTAGGCAGATTTCTGGTGTACTAGGGGAGAGGTTGTAAGGAAGGGGTCAAGCTTTTTGCTTGATTTTGGGGTCAGATTAGGACATGGTTAAGTGTTTGGGCCAATCTATTACTTAGGCTAAGGTTAAGGGTGATGGGCTGTAGAGGAATACTTTAATTTATTTTATTGAGAATCACCAAGCCATAGGTTTTTGGGAATGATGTAAGTAAATCAGTTACTTTTATTTGTGTAACTTTCTGTGATTCTGTTAGTGCTTCCAACTTCTTTTTAAAGATAATTAATACACTCTTAAAATAATATTTTAAATAAAATAATAATTATGTCTTTAGGATTTTTAGGGAAATTAAACATACTTGAGTAGGTGGCAATTATATTTGGTAAGCTTGTCCAACCTCTGATATCATAGTACACTGCTGGAGACTACTGCTTCCCTGCCTTCTGTTCAAAGGGAACATTATTATCCTGTGGGTGGCCTTCACATTTTGATATACTGACACCTTCCAGCCAGAGCTGGCACCTAATAGATGGGTTATTCTTTGACTCATAGTAAGAAGGAAAACACAATATAGTTTAATAAATAGCTAATAATCAGTTTGCCACTAATTTTTCTGTTCATTCACTATTACCTGCCCTTCAGATCTTCAACACCATTACAAAGAGCATTTGTTGCCCACACATTCGCTGGATCAAGTCTTGTGTGGGCAGCATTTCAGTTGTATAATGAATTTAAAATCATCTAACAGAATGCTTTGATGGTAAATATAGATCTTAGTAAAATTTACTGCATTTTTTAGTACGGTGACCATTACAAGTCATTGGGATAACTGCACATTAGGAGCCCTCTTGATTTTTGCATTATTCAGTACATGATGCACATTTCAGTGTCCTGTAAATGAGAAGTGTGCCTGCCAGCACTTACTTTAGAAAAAATTTAGCTAATATTTTAATTACCCATGAATCCCCCTTTTATGTACATCACCTAAATTACTTTACTAATATTAGCGGGGCCAGAATTCCTTGCCTTCTGGGCTATACCCTGCAATTACCCGCAACATTGTCTCAGTGGAAGGAAAATACAAGTGGAAGTGGAACCTGGCCAATACAAATACAACATTCATGTCTAGTGAGGTTAATTTGTTGCAGAAGAGACATACTATGAGCTCTATTCAAAACGGAGAACCTGACATTCATTCAGCCTTTCCCTGACTGCCATTGAAAAACACTTGGAAAACTTCCATATGGGAATTTAAAGAAATGATTCCCCATTTTTTAAATATAGTCTTTTTTGCAGTAAAGGCTTCTTAACTTTCTCCTAACAAACGTTCTTACAGTGTATGTGTGTTGGTCAGTGTACAGCATTTTCTAGGTGTTGAAGTTAATTAACTCATGTGCATGGTGGTTTTACCATCATGTCTTCTCAGCCTGGATAATCGTGGTGGACAAAGATGTCCATGATGCTGGAAGAAGCCTGGGCAATACTGGAGCTCACAGATGTATTGTTCGAGTGGGGTTAACTATTTGCAAACTTTAGTTCTGGTTTAAATAAACTTTGTCATTGGTTTAAAAACTGTAAAAGAACAGGACCCCCTAGGAAGAGCTTTACCTTGTTCCGTTCCTCCTTGACAATCTTACCCACCAGATTAATGGGCTTTCACATTTTTGGTTAGGTTGACACCTGGTCCCTAACTTCTTGGGGATTAGATTGTTAGGCACCTAAAGCTCATCAAAAGATTTAGGTCTGAGAAAACAGTTGGTGAGATGATGAGTTTAAAGCCTTTTCTTTTACTGGGTCTGATTTGTTATATTTTCTTACCCAACAACAGTCTCCTTAAACCTTTGTTGGATTTGAAAAGCACAATAACAATTTCACAGTTAGGAAATAGGCCAGACAACAGTTTTTGGAGAAAAAAGTTTTTTTTTTTTTTTTATTTCTTGTAGCAGTCACACTTTTATATTAGCACAGTGAATAGCAGATAAACACAATTGAAGCACACACTGATGTGACTGCTTCTCTATAAACTGCTGCATGTTGTCTCTATGTAAATGGATAACTTTCATATGAACTGAGCTCAGTGGCAGTCTTTGAGAGATTAGTGACCCGTTCCATTACATGCTTTTATACTTCTGTCACCTATTCCAGACTCGTGTGTAAGAGTGAGCATACACGTAGAGATCAGAGGCCTGCGGGGTACTGATGATAGTTTGTGTACTTTCTAAAACATGACATTTCCTTAAGGTTTTTAAAGCAGCTGTAATGAATAAAGACAAAGAGTTACTTGGCAACTGCTAAGAATCACATTGATATTACCATGAAATGTACATTTGGCATCTTTGAAACTCCACATACTAAACTATTTTTGAAATCGAATTTTAGTATCATAGTAGCCTTCACACTTTTATCTCTGTTCATGTTAAATATCATATATTGTTAAACCTGGTTTTACCATTTTTAGTATATTTCTAAGCTAAGGTAAAAATTGTACAATATAGAAATAAATAAAATTATGTCATTAATGAGATAATTTTTTTGTATTTTTTATATTTGTTGTTAGAAGGAGACAAAGACAACTTAATTTACTGAAAAAGTGGAACATGTTCTCTTTGAGGAGTAATTTTTGGTAAAATGAAGTAAAAAATTATTTAGTAAATAATTAACTAAAATCAGATGCAAAAAAAAAAAAACAAAACAGAAAATTTTAGGATTTTTGTTCATATGACTGGGTGCTTCACTTAATGTTCTCAACTCTCTGAAATTTTACCTTGCAAATATTAAATTCATTTAGCTCTCAATCCCCTGATTTGGAAGAACTGTCATTTGTTTAAAACAATTATCTCTGCCCCCCCCCCCCTTCTCCCTTGTTATAACTTTGATCTAAAGTTTGGACCTCTATAAAATGTAATATTACCTGAATTAGACGATTTGTCCTCTATCCTCCCAATGATTACAGTCATTATTTTCAGTAGTGATGTAGTGATGAAGAAAACACTTGTAGGTATAACTACTTATTCGGGGTAAAATGCCCATGGTTTGGATTACTGAGAGGATGGAAGGGATGTGTCCATTTAACAGATACATTTCTCTGTATAGTGTCACTCCTTCCCATCTTAGAAAGTTTGGAGACATGCCTAGCGATCTTGTCATTAAGGTCTTTGTTTAGGCACCTCTTGTTACGAGATGACAATACTCTTTTCATGTGACCTGTGTCTCTGGTTGTCACCATTGAGCATGGGCATCTTCTAAAACCTCAAGTGGTCACTTCAACAGATATTATGCAGGTAGGGTTAACTCTTGTCAGCATTTGGAAACCCACGACAATGCAGCTCTCATTGGAATGCCTATAGACACGTAGTAGCGGTTGCAGTATTTCAGCAGTGTTGACATGCAAGTGTAAGGACCCGTTAGTTGTACTGCACCTTTAAGTACGGAAGTGAGGGTGCTGGGCTCTTAGAACACTCTAGACTGTTCATAGCTAGTTGTAGCATAGGGGCTCTAGTTCTCCTGGTTGGCCTTCTCCTCTCACAAGGTAAGATTCCTGAATATGGAAGAGAGGTGAATCACCCGCTGACAGGTGACAGGTGTTTTCTTTTATTCATTCACTGGGTTTGGTGCCTAGTAAGGTTGTTCAAATAGGGATAAATGGCAGGAAAATTTGAGAGGAGGTGGAGTGCCTTGTGGTGGTGAATTAAACATTTTATGTGGAGCTAGATGGTCTTCCGCTTGGCCTATCCTAGCTAGGATCCTGGTTCTAGACTGCTCAGAGTGAGGTTTTAACCCTAAAACCCCTAAACTCTGATATTTTATACAAGAAGTCTGTGGAGATGGGAGAACCAACCAAGGATGTTACTTGAGTTAGGAGTCCGCAAGCACCAACAAAATGGGGCAGTCACGTAAGAGCTAATTACTCCAGCAGGGAGCTACTTTATGATGTCTTAGTGAATATGTGTATGGTTTAGGAAGGTATTAGTCGATCCACTTGATGGTGCACTTAGGGTGAGACTTTTTGGCCTGGATTGCCTAAAGACCTACAGATTAGGAGCTATATTGTCTTAAAATACTTTACATCCCATTTCCTGCTTATGGCAATACTTTTATTAAAACCCTAGTCCTGTGATGGAGTGTTGATTTGCGGCCCACCTGTAGATATAATCAGGGCAAATTTGGCCACTTCTGCAGGAGTGAGTACTACTCAACAAAGGATTTAAAAAAAAATGTAAAAACATGTATTTTATTTTAAAGATGGCACATGTTTATAAAACATACTGTCATAGCAAGCTTAACTTCAGTTCACATTTACATCTGATTTAATTTATAGCAGCTGAAACCATTACATTTATGGTTCTGTACACACAGTTCAGCATCGCTCCTTCATTCTATTTCCATTCATGATTAGTTCTCAACCAGAGCAGAAAGGATATAAGTAACCCCAATTATGGCAGCACAGTCTGTTCTCAAGGCGGGTCAAGAAATTGTATAGGCACCATTTGACACAAGCTGTAAAGTTTATCATTACTGTGCCTAACTTTTCCTTTGTATTGCTGAAATTCCTACTAGATTTTACTTTTGTTATCTAATTATATTTCTTATAAGCTCTAGAATAAATAGTATACAGACTGCAGTCTTTGTAAAAAAAAGTATTTCTATGAGCACATCTCCTGCATATAACCTTCCCGTTGGTGTTATTGTCACTTTACAAAGTGGAGTGCAGTTAGAACCAAGATCTTGCATTCTTGTTGGAATTAGAGTGGGTGGTGGGAATCATATGTTCCTGCTCCTAATGCTTGGCTTAATTACACTTCACAAGCATCTATAGCTGTGTATGTATGTGGATCTGTTCAGGTTGCTGAATGCTATATAAATCATTCTCTTTTCTGCACAAAAGAACAAGTTTGAGGTGAAATCAATCAATGGGCAGTAGGAGCTACTTGGAAAAATTGAACTGTGCTTAGATAGAAAGATAGAAATTGTATATAATCTAAAAGAGAACTATGAAATCATGTTTTAAAATTTACTACATCACCTAAATATTTGTTTACTGCACATAAAGGATTCACCTGGTTCTGCTTCAAATTCTAACAAATACTATTTAAGTCTATCTAGTGAGATCTACCTAATTCATCTTTCTGTGATGGTGGGGCAACAATACTGCACTGCTCCTGAATTTAGATCAGTGTTACCATGTTATGTAGGCTGTACCTGACTCCACTGTTCTAGGATGGGAACATGCTGCGGGGAATGTCAATATCATAATTATTATTTAATTAAAGCCTGTCCTGTCCACTGCTTTCTGAGTTGACAAGTCACCTTTTCTCTTTTATCCGTCATCAACATCTCTCAACACTGATTCTTGAAGGCCATAATTGAAATGTTTTTAATGACCAGAGGTGGAGTTGGAAAAATCTTACCTGCAGAATCATATCCTTGAGATAAGGTGTTCCTAGTATATCTGGCTACAATAGCAAATTACAAACCATTTCCCTTTACTTCCTCTACCGTAAACTTAAAGAAAAATTATATCTTGCAGTGCAAGATTTTATTCCCTCTGATTTTGTTCTAGGAGCAATGCAAAGTTTCAGATTTCGGCTAATTTTCATATGGTGAGGAGGACAATTACTCTTCCTAATCAAGATATAGAAAGCAATAAACACTGGGAAAGGTTCATCACCACTCTATTCAAATCTAAAAAATAATTGTATTGTAAGTAAGGTATTCTTTAAATATTAATATTGTACATTGTACCCCTGGTGTGAAACTAATGGAAGCTTCTTTATGTAGATTCTAAAATACGGTACATAACCTGTGAGACACAAATCCACTCATCTGCCAAATTAAACATTTCATTTCTAACTGTAAAATTTTGTATTTGGGTTTTTTTCAAATCTAGAACATTAAATTACTTCAATAACAATGAAATGATTTCCAAATAGGCAAACTTATACTTTCCCTTAAACTATATAAAAACTTCATCACTAAAAGCTCAAATAAGTTATAGTGTGTTAAGGTAATTTCCATAGTTCTTTTTAGCATTTTGAAATTTTATTAATATAATACCTTGTATGTAGTCTACTTTCAACGAGTAGAAAAAATTAATATATAAATTAATTGAAACTCTGCATATAAAGAACCTAATATTCAAAGCTAATCCAGAGGAGGGCATACGAATCTTTATAAAGCATGAACAATTTTGCTCCAGCAGGGACAAAAAATCCTTAATAAAACCCCGAAGACAATCAGAAATGTATCTTTAAATCACTACTTCTGGTGGTTTTACCTAATAAAATATGAATGTGAAAAACACCCAAATCTTCCATAGAAGATTTAAAAAAAAACCCTCTACACATGGCCACCAGATTATAAGATTTGCATATTGGAAGACCTATATTTTGTTGGGGTATACTGATTGGAGAGAATTCTAATTTTTGTATTTCTTCTCTGCACGTATATATGTTTTTATGGACACATTTTTTTTCTGTAATTAAGGTTTTCAAGATATAAATTGGCAGTATAACTTTTATTAAGATGCTGTGTGGCATTTAACTGGTAGAGTCACATTTTGGTGAATATTGTAATTTTCTAAGTAGTATAAACTATACTTTGGGAATGTTACTAATAACTTGGACACAGTCAGTTGTTGCTAATTATCGAAAATTGCATGCCATACAGTTCATGACCTTTGGAACAGATTGTGCTTAAAATAACCAAATGGATCATCACTCAGCTGAAAAGATTTTTTTTTTAAATCTTATGTCACATAAGATGTCACTTAGGTCTCTGTGTTGCCCCAATAATGGGACCTTGTGTGGACCCAAAACATATGTTTTACTGACCTATGTGACATTTACAGTTATGTAAGTTATGATGACTTTGTAGTAATATTACTCTGGATCCTAAATGTACTCCTGCATTGTCACTCGTTTACACACACCCAATAGAGACAACAAGGGGCCATTCCAAGGTACATTGCACAGGTATTCTATACTGTTGTCATCAACAGGAAACCAACCCTGAGAAGTAATGTCCAGTAGTTGCTGGAATGCATCATATTCACTTAGAATATATTACATGTAACAATTATTGGCGAATTGAAGACCAGCCTTACGCATTTAAAAAGGAATATGTTTGTATTGCTCATGGCAGTGCACTTCATAAAGTCATAGAAAGAATGCAATTGGTTTCTCTGACCAGCACCACCATTTCATGGTGACATTTTTACCCTGGAACTCACTATCTATTGATAGTGAATATTAAACCTGAAATAATTTATTTCTAAAACCTTTTGCTTGATGGGTCATAGCATTATATTATACAATTTTGGTTGACACCAGCTGACATTATTTTCTGCTGAATCAGGCAGCAATTTCATGTGTAATGTATCTCCCCAATATTTCTGCTTGCTTTTGCAGGATAAAGTAATGCAAAGGTTAAAAAAATTGTCTGAACTATTTTTCGTAAATAAGCTGTGCAAATCTCTTTTGTGCTCCCCTATTGAATTACATTTATCAAACTGGAAGAAAGGAGCTTCATAGAGGACTCTGTATCCCAAGGGCTATTGGATCGTACACACATTTCTCAGGCCAGTTGAAGAATCTAGATATGTAAAAAATATGCATATATGTAGTGGGTCAGGTCAGAATTAAAGGTTCACATAAGAATACCAATTATGACATACAAAATCGAACCAAAATGATTTCAAGCTCATCTAGTTATTTAGTGCTCAGCCCTTTACATTTACACACTAAGGGTGAAATTCTCCTTATATTTCTTCCCGTTCAGACTGTCAGGGTAAAATAGAGCTTGGCAAGTCTGACAAATCTACTGTGACTTTCTTGCTGATAAAATGGTTAACGTGCAGAATGGAAAGTGAAAATAAGTGTTTTTATTTGGTACATTACACCCTGTAATTTTTACTAACATTACTAGAGCTATTTAACCATCACACATGCCAGCTTCCAGCTGAGCCTGCTTCTTCCCACTGAGAGACTAACTCAAGGAGATACAATCCACCGGTATCATGAGGCCACCAAACATACTCACAGACAAGATTATGCTCTTAAAACCTTGCAAGGTCCACTTTTTAATGGCAACCCCCAACACACACACCCCTACAACTTTCTGAAACTTTGCATCAACATTTACACTAAATAGAAGACTTAAAGGGCAGAAATACCACTAGGCTGCAAGTTTTGGAAAATGGTTAGGAGTTGGTTTCCTTATAGCATATGGGTAATGCAACAAGACTCAACTTTTATTTAAAAAAAAAACACTTACCTTTACTCTTGAAGCCGTTGATTCCCACGCAAACCAGTAGGTCCCGCACCACCTCGGCCTCCCTCTTTTTTCTGGTGAAGATGCGACATGCAACTATATTCCTTCTTCTTTAAGTTTCCACTGACATCACCTAAACTTGCACTGTGCAGGTGTGAGAATGGATAAAGTGTCTTCCTGAAATGTAAAAACAAAAAGTGCCAATCCCACTGCGCATGCACTTTTTTTTTTTACATTCCAGAAAGCCCCGTATGAGCTGCCATGTGCAGGAGGCTGCAGATTTCTCTTTTGGTCTTTACCACCACAGGTCGAGGGAGGGGGTTAGCATCTTTATTGATATTTTAAAGAACACCTAAGCTGAAAAAGTTTTGTTTGCTAAAAATAAAGCCCTGATGGCTGGTTGTTATTCCCTACTCTACACAGAGTATACCAGGTAACCACTGGGGACAATGTGACCCGGAAATCTGCCTTGGTGTCAGCAGTGAAGGTGTCAACTTCCTCAGGTGCAATTGTGGTAAGGCTCCTGCAAACAGGCAAGTCTGTGCCATGTTCGGCACAGTATACTTTGCATGCTTGCTGGTTATGGCACACGTTCACCACCTACCAATGATTTTTGTCTTTTATATTGTCTGGAGTTCAGCTTTAAAATTATTTTTCTACTCGCCTTACATTTATTTTGTGGACTTGAACACAATGAACAAGAAAATAACAGGCATCGGAGTAATCGTCTTAGTCCATTCTCACCATCTTCAGGCCATGACAAACAAACGCACTCGAATGGGGTGTAGATGATCAGCTGATCCTGCCTACAGTTAAATAATATAAAGATGAAAACATTTAATTGGTTCAAAAGGTGGATCTCATATTCAAAAACTAAATTAGTTAAGCTGGCTGTTAAAAAAAAAAACTTTACAATGCTGCCTATGTGGACATTTTTATTTTGTTTTATTTTTGGATAATTTTAGAATTGCATATTGAATTGCATCACTTTAGTGTTATAAATCTATTATTAGCTCCGTAGGCATCTTTCTTTAAAAAGCAGATGTCACATTCTTGTTTGTATCTTTCACCTTTCTGCTGCTTCTTATCTATCCCAGCACAGGGTAATTGTGGTTCGATTAATACCTGTCCCTGATTCCAGTTTGACCTTGCCCCATCACACTATATAGACATATTACCTTTCAGAATGTGCCATATTTACATTTTTATTGAGAAGGGAGCCCACAATTCTCTGACTTGACATATAATTATTTATACCCAGCCAGCACCACATGTCAAGTCTACATTTTTTTACCATAATCCCATGGATTTCAGGATTTGCCATGCGATTTCTAATGGAGGATTCGACCTATACATCACTGTGATTTACAATTTGTCATTGGTCATCAGTTTGCCAGACGGGACTCTCCAGACATATCCATATTTTTAACCTGACTTTATTCTTGCTTTTTATAATTTTATAATCAGTTTTAACTACAGATGTGTTACACTGTTTCAAGCTATTCATTTGTGCTTGCTATGTACAGCTGATCAGCATTTTAGGACACAGCTTTTTTATTAGTATTACTTTATATGTCAGTTTAGAAAATGACTATGAAAATTAAAATGTGTTAAAAACCAATTTTAGTAGCAATTTGGATTCTTTCTTAAGCTTTCGGGGTCTATTTGTGTTGAAACTTCAAGTTTGAAAATAAAACATAAAGAATGCTTTGGATTTTGGAGATCATACAATGATTTTAGTAAAATGGACAACAAAAGTAACAACTTTTTTTTCTCTGTTTTTATATTGGGTTGTAATCAATTTTATAGTACAAGGAGATTGGGGGAAATAAAATATGGTTTAAATGACTCTTTGTGTTTTATTTGTGTTTTTAGTGTTTTACCTTGAGTTTAGCTTTAAGAAAATGAATCCTGTAGCAATACTGTAAAAATGGACAAAGAAAGGTGTGCTTAATCCCACCAGTTTTTGAGGATTTAGAGTATTATGGAGTTTTCAATTATGTGTGCCTGTTACTATAGCAGTGCGGCAAAGATAACTAGTAGTTGTTGCAGTATTTGGGGCTTCTGATTACAGGGTATGAAGCAATGGGAGTGAGTGCAGAAAATGGAAACCTTTCCATGATACTCCACAAGGGGCTCTAAAACTAAGATCATTTAATTTAAATTATAGTAAAACAATGGTTATTAAATCCAGCAATAAAATCCTGGTGGTTTCTACTTAACATAGAATATAAGACATAGCTTTCCTCTTCCTTAAGTCTGGCTTGGCACTTATGCGCTTCTATTTTCATGCATTTTTTCCTTGCAAAGTTTTCTAAAAATGTTGTGTTCAGTATTCTTGGAGGTGTGAGAAGAGTTTGTATTTTTTTTCAAATGCAGCCATGCCAAGATGACAGGCTTTTTTGCCAGGGGCAAGTTTCAAGAAATATTAATTTGCAGCACATGAAATGCATAGTAATATGCACTTTCATGCACTCCAATCAACTTGGGCACACACACATCTGCAGATTAAAGTGAGCTATTTTTCATGCTGCAACTCATATACAGTGTATATACCAGAACCAATAAACAAAGGAGTGCCTGGGAACCTGCATTTTTTTCATCATACTATGCCTATCATTATGATAAGGGCCTTAAAGTTTCTGCCATATATACTGCTCATGGATCCCCATCTTCTACTGATGGATATTTAAAATTGCATGCAGTTGTGCTCTTAGCTTTGATCTCAGTCTCTTGAATTAGTATAAAAGTAGTTCAATTTAATATGTTCTTTCAGTTTTTGTCAATGCCTGTAAAGCTGAAGTATTTTTTACTTCTTGGTCCTATCGTTCTGAACTATTTCTGGTTTCAATGATGGCTTGCCCTTTGACTTGCTTGTTTTTTTTTTTTTTTTGTTGCCTGCCAGTTAAATTTAAAAGCATTTCGATGGGTAGCATCTAATTTCCTGGATTTGACATCCCCCCTGTCTTTTTTTAAAATGGCCTACCTGAGCCAAGATTGAGGATATAGCTGATGCTTTAATTAAAAAGATAGGAACCCCCGAGTCGCATTGTCAGAATTACTGAACCTGTTATAGAGCACTTCTTCTACTCATGATAAGGTTCCATGCAGGACAGTCTTGTTATGCTTTTCATCCTCTTGTCACCTACCCACACTTTTAGGGCACTGAAGAAGTGGTTTTAATATGCTGCAAAGTGTCCTAAACATTAAAAACAAGTCTAGATGAAAGTGACTAACTACTACTAGCTGTATACAATTTCCTGACCTTCATCTACACTCCAAAATACTTCCATCTTTCATACTGGTAGTGCTTACTTGTCACTTATCTGTCAACTTTTTAAATTAGGCAAAATAGGCCCCAACCAAGGAGCTACATGAGTCCAAGATCCAACAGTTTTTGCAGGAGTTAATGGTAAATACCAGACATTCTTTAGACTCTGTGCATTTAGATGGCATATACAGTATATCTACTGCTGAAATCAAACAAGTTCCCCTCCTTCAATGACACTGTCCCACACATTAAAATTACCCCAGCATGGTATGTAAAAAAAGCATCCATATAATGCCAGTCTAATGTTTTCAAGCTTGAAATCTTTTAGACTCATAATATAATTACAGACACAATTCATTGGTAATAAAAAAAAGCAATGATGGTCAACCACACATAGGCAACAATCACATTTCACTCTTCATTAGTTTACAGCAATCCAAGTGATGAAGCTTGGCTAAAAGATTGGTTGTTGTGGATCACAGCACTGTTCAGTTTCCTATTTGCCCTAATAAATAAGTATTTTCTTTTAGATGAAAATGTGTCTGCCCCCACCGTTTGCATAGCTTTCATTTTATCTGATAAATATTCCAATTTTATAATCAAAAACAGCTGGAGCTGAGCTAGTGATTTGTATGTTTTATGCAGTCACATTAGGTCTACAACATATTGTAATTTTATAACTAATTATATAGCAGATAATAATGTGCAGGTGATTAAATAAACATTACCACTGTTGAGAAATTGTGAGCCAATTGACAGTAAAAGGCATTTTTGAGAATGGTTATTGATTTGATTTGAGCTGCTGAGTACCTGACTCAATGAATAGGCTAATAGTGAAGTGCCTGGATTTCTGAAGGATTACTTTCTTTAGAAATTGCCCTTTGCTTGTAAAATGCAATTTGTATCATTTGAAATAATACAGTTGAATATGTAACACATTCAAGGATTATCCTTAAAACCATGTAATCCTTGGGGGGGGATTTGTGATTCTTCCAGAGTAGAGAAATTAATGTGCGAGAGGCTCTTCATTCCTATATAGACACTATAGTATTTCCTGGCTCATCACATAGGTGTTTGCTGATGTTTTTTATGTGGTGTAAGCCCTGCAAGGCAATGCAGAGTATAAAAGAAAGAAAAATACAAGCACAAATAAATGTGCTGGATATTAACATACTCGTAACTTGATAATAATGTCATATTGCTCTCACAAATATATAATTCAGAAGTGCAGAATGTTAGCTTTCCTGCAACAGTGCTGTAATATTTTACACATATTATTGTAAAAGAAGGAAATGTGTTGGTGTATTCAGAAAATGTCATGTCTGTGTGTATGATAAAATAATACACATAAAATGACGGTTTCAGGAATTATGTGCCAGATCAAGATAAACGCATGTATGCTTGCACTGATAAACAAGCACAAGGAAATACAGAATGAAAGCTGTATGATGACACCCCCTTCCATCCCAATGGAATACGTCAGCCAAGGGACAACTGCACAGTTCTAGATTATTCTAAAAAAAACAATATTTTCATGTTCTGACTTTTTCACACACACGAGATGACAATCATTCTGTGTCTCGCAAATTTTAGGCAGGAGC
The DNA here is from genome assembly GCF_032062135.1 of Pyxicephalus adspersus. NCBI lineage: Eukaryota > Metazoa > Chordata > Amphibia > Anura > Pyxicephalidae > Pyxicephalus > Pyxicephalus adspersus. The sequence goes on along the minus strand of NC_092858.1, from coordinate 153,036,691 downwards.
TAAACAAGCTATAGCCTAGAGTTTCAGAATCCTCAGGAGTCCCACAATTCTCAGGAGCGTCACAATCCTTAAGGACCTCAAAAAATTACAGTTTTTGTGTCTTTTAAAAATTTAAGTGACTTTTTATGTGTTTCATAGTTTTTAAAAGGCCTATTGTTAGTTTGCAGTTTTAAAAGGATTTATATGTAAATATTAAATATAAGTAAGCTTATGCATATGTAAGTAATTTAAAGCGGAACTAAAGTAAAAATTAAAAAAATGACTTACCTTCACTTGCGCAGATTTATCGATCCCCGTGGAGTTGTCTTCCATACAGTCCCAGTTTCCAACTTCATCCCAGCGCAGAGGAAGTGCCGGGCACTGCCATCTTCTTCTGCCTTCTTTTTGCCTACAATACCTGATCTTGCACTGCGCAGGCACAAGTTTGGGTGACGTATGTCACTGTATTTGTAAATAAAGAAAGTACCGATCTCACTGCGCATGCAAGAGATGACAGAAAAGTTCTATCAGCGCATGCCCTACATCGGGCATGCACAGAAGGAGCAGCTCAAGGCCCTGAGATTCATGATTTGCATATCCCAGGAGGCTCTGTGCCGCGGCAGTAAAGACAGAAAGGGAGGGACTTTGCTTCTGTTTTAAAAAAGACACTAAATGAAAAAGACAAAAAAGAACAGAACATGTTTTATTATATATACTGTAGAAGAGATATCTACCCCGTAAGTAAAAATTGTGGTGATCATTTTAAATGTGACCTATGAGGATACATCACCTTCTTAAAGCTAGGTGAGGACCTACTTCTGTGGGATGGAATGTATCTCATTCCACCCTGCCTGGTAAACCATGTCCAAGGAGCTTCAGTTTCATAACACTATTTATAGGGGGTTCTACAGCAATGATGGTAAAGGTCCAGCAGCTTTGGTGGAGTTGTATCCAATGTCACTGGTATTATGGGTATATAGATGGTATGTAAGAGATGTCTTTCCCCACCCACCCTTTTTTTCTTCGCAAATCTTACCTTGTGTTGTTGTTCAGTTATGCCACATGCAATTGTACTCTGGTATTATGCTATTTATTACATGCTCACTGCGGTTTTTGTTTATAAAATTTGTGAAAATTAAAGAAAAACATTTAAAAAAAATATGGTGGTGGGTCTGCTTTAAGTCAAAAGTTTTCATGTTTTCAATGTAAATATTACAATATATTAGGAAATCTTAATTTTCCCCAAAAATAATTTTTACAAATTGTTAACTTTCACAAGCCAGCCAATTGACCAAAGGGTAGTACATTAATTATATAGAAGATATAGGTTAAGGCAGTTCCTAGTTTGGAAAAACACTGTGTTTCATTAATAATTGCCTTGTGACTTTTAGAAAAAAATAATTTTACCTTTTCCATCTTGGTAATCTGATCTTTTCTGGACTTTTAATATACGTCAGATATGTATCATTGCTCCTGACTGGTTTTTATGATTGTAATAAAGATGTATGCAAAAATGTTTTGTGGTCTTCACAAAGGTACATGTGGCAAAATAACACAGCAGGGGCACAACTGTTTTTTTTATCACATAACAGGATGTTCTGGAATAAGGATAATCTTTTTAATAGTATCAGAGAAGGAATAAAGCAGAAATGGGCCACTGATGAGGTAGCATCTTCGGGTCCTCATACATCCAATTCACATTGATAAGGAATGCATAAAGATGCAAATATAGATGTTTTATGTTAAGTCAGTTGGGCAGATCTTTTGATTAGATGTGAGCTTAATGATATTGGCAAAATTGATTTAGCTGCTTAACAAATTTACCATATGCTTAATCAGATACTTAAAAATTCCTTCACTGAGCTACTTAAAAGAAATGTACCTCCTTATGTTTTTTCCATTTCATTATTAGCAATTTTCCCCACTGGGTAGACTTACTCTTTATTTATTCATCCTTGTGATCATCGTTACTGCAACAGAAAGCGAAGGAAAATTAGTATTTCTTAGAAAGTATATCTCCAATGGAGACACCTGGTCCAATAACAGCTTTATGTAAATATCACCTTACTTCTTCTTGTTGTGTCTATAGGACAGGAAGTGAAAAATGGACACATACAGGAAAAAACACACTAACCCATTACTACTGTATCCCAAAAAAGAAAAATTGGCTATGCAAATCAGCTGCATTCCTATAGATGTCGAGTAAATGTTTGCATCATGTTTTTATAACCTAAAATATAGTTTACTGGCCTGGAGTGTAACTTGTGTTTAGATGTTGCTATGTAATATTAATTATTTGTATTTTATTCCCAGTATGTACTGTATTGACATTCTCTTACTCCAGCCACACTGGACAGGGCAATGTAAACATGATCTCAGATTCCTTTTAGGTCTGGCCGGGGTTCAGAATGATCATTTTTACAATTACTAACTGTCAGTATAGGAAAACAGACATAATAAAGTGCTGGCTGCAAGGATTTACAATCTAATTGTGCTGTCTGAGGAGCAGGGAGATAAAGTGACTTGCTTGCGGTCACACAGAGCTTCTGAGCAGGATTTCTCACTGTCACCACAGAATGACAGATGAAATGAATGGGGAGAGTGAAGGCCAGCATTGACCGCCTTGTCTTGTGTCTTGCAGCTTGTCGGCCTGGATTCTACAAATCATTCGCTGGGAATATCAAGTGCTCCAAATGCCCTCCGCACAGTTTCACATATGTCGAGGCTACAACTGTCTGCCAGTGTGAAAAGGGTTACTTCCGAGCAGAAAAAGATCCCCCAGCCATGGCTTGTACAAGTAAGTCTGTTTTGTGGTTCACTTGGTTTTATATATCTGATTTCCAATTTGCTTCAAAAAGCATTGTCAACTAAATTGGATTTTCCCATGTTGGGTGGCATGAGGTATGTTACAATCTTTACTAGTTTTACTCTTCAGGGCCCTGTTGGCCAACTTGTTCACTTATCTACTTTATAGCTATGCCTTTTTCATTCAAGCCAATATAAAAATCAGTCAAAGTGACTTCTTTAAATATTCTGGAGGATTGTTTAGTGATGATGGGGACAGCGGTAATGGCAACCTAAGGGGAGTTATTTTTATTACACAATTAAAGTATCATTTCTCAGTTTCAATATCCTGTCTTGTAAAGTTTGTTCTACATTACAATGTGATGCAATCATTCCTTCACAATCAGGCCTAGACTTTAAAGGTGGGCAAACTGGGCAATCGCTGGAGCACCCAAGTCCATGAGTGGGCCATACATTTTACCAAATCCTCTCACAATGCCTTAGCAACGCTCAAGGAGATCAAAGCTGTAACAGTTAGCAACTACCAGGAGACTGATGAAGATGTTATGAAAATGAGGATGCAAGGTACCACATATTCCCTGATGGCTTCCAGTTGTTACAGCTCAGATCCTCGGGTCTGCCACTGTTTTCTCTGCTTGCAAGTTTTGCAGAAAACTTTGAACAAAATCCAGTAGGGCATATTGGGCTAGGAAGAAGTGTGACATTTTCCCTTGGCCATTGTTTTTGATGTTAAATTGTGTTGCCAGGAACCATTTAGATGCCAGTCAGTACTGGACCCATTTATGGCAGAGAGAATGGCAGAGTGGCATCTCCCACTACCCATTTTGACTGAAGCTCTGACACATGGCATAACTTTATACAGAGCAAACAACTAGTAGAAGACAACTAGTACAAGGGTGAGCTGCAACAACAAGTGCTAGTCCACATGGCAGGCTTGGATGAGGTAAGTAATTTCCTACAAGACCACCATATCTGTCTGGCTTCAGTGCTAGCACGGCCTAACACATACTATGGTCATGGTGAAAAGGTTTTTTAAATTATGTTTAGCCTTTACTTTGCAGAAGCCATTAGTAGTTATTTACGTAGCACAGAAAACGACGATAATGGCAATGCAAAGAGCTTCCTGTTTAATCCACTCTGCCTTATTACCTATGCCTAGCTGTCTCTTTTTGTATGTCATGCTGGACATTTCCTGTTCTGCAACATCACATCCCATATGCCTTTCTTTGAGTTCCCTATTCATCTCCTCATACCGTAATATCATGCTGTATATTTCCCATTCTGCATTTCTTCATCAAAAAAACCCATGGTATACATTTTATATACAACATTCCCATATCCTCTGTTTTGCTGTATATTTTTACAATATTACAGCAACTTTATCTCCATTCTGTGCTGTACAGTTCCTCTTTCAAACCAAATTGTTCTGTATACTATGCTTTACATTTCCTGTTGTACACTGTCAGATTCTGTACACCTTGTTGTATATCTATTTTCTACATTGTGACAACATTCCTAATTGCACACCACCTTTCTCTCTACATCTTTTACCTATGCTGTTGGTTCTCCATTCCACTTGATGTATGTATGATCCTGATTCAATACCATCCCATACACTGTACTGTACTGTACACTAGGGATGAACGAAAATGCCTCTGGCATTCTCGCAAACATTCCTCGAAGTTCTGATGGGTCAGCGAAATTTCGGCAAAATTTCACAAAGCCATCGGAAATCTATTGGAGGATCTAACTATTGGAGGTTTACTGTGGCTGCATTCATAAATGCAGTCATGGGAATCCTCCTGTAAGTGAGCTATCCCCAGGCAATACAAGTCAGAATGAGGGAAAGCCCTCATTCTGACCTGTAGTGCCCGGGGGTCTCTTACTAAGAGGAGGATTCTCACGGCTCCATTCATAAATGCAGTCCCAGTACTCCTCCTATCATTCATGAGCATCCAGGGAGACTCACACACTGTGTTCCTGGATAGAGAAACTCTATCCAGGAACACATACTACAGGGCTGCAACAGCAAGCGGGAGCGGGGCTGACAGCTCCGCTCCCCTGATTAGTCTTGCAGGTCCCAAAAATTTGGTCTTGTTGGCCGAATTTACTAAGGTTGTTCTCACCTTCATGTTTGGTAAGCGAGAACATCCCAATTCGCCGCGACACCAAATTTAATAAATTCACTCGCTCATCCCTACTGCACACTATGCTTTACTTTTTTTTATTCTGTTGTGTTGTACATTCTTTGGACCATACTTTCTTCCATCATGCATTGTGTTGCACATTTTATACTGCTATTTCTAGGTTTAACAAAGTAAAAGCAATTTTTGTAATTCCTCCAGCAAGGAGGGACCTATATGCATTATTCTTTTTTGGTTTACACTCTGTTCCCATCTGCATAGCATGAACAAAACTGGAGGCGGGTAGTGAAAATTGGGCATCTGCTTTAAAGCTCCATGTCCTTATATGTCTTGTTGTCTGGGAAATAAAAAAATCATGTAGAAGACCAGAAAAAAAATACTTACACCAACAATGAATAATAAAAGAAAAGAGTGTAATAAAATGTAGATTTGCCACATTTACTAGCAATGAAGACATCCTAAACGGTGTAGAAATGAAATCATTGAAAAGTTCCTCTAAATTTTTTATTTGGTTTCAAAAATGTTCCTATTCAGCCAATGTGCACATGTTAAATAATTTTGTCCAAGACAAATGAACATCTTGTGCAATTTTCACCAGGTGGATGAGTAAATGACCAACCAGGAACAACCGTCGTCATTTTCTATGGTGGAGGATGTTGAGTGATTTCTGCTGCTTGACCTGACTGTTATCAGCACTGTGTGTATAGCAATCGTTTGTTCTTCTGTCACTGAAAACAATCAGGAAGGTTCATATCCAGCAGTAGAAATCCAGAGTGTGTGCATAACTTAGGATACCAACAGTGGCGCACTTTAATTTGTTTGCGAAGAACAAGCCATGCCAAAAATTTTTTGGATGAACTTGGAAAAAATTAACACCTAATAAATATAGTGTTTGACCCCACTGGGGAAAAATTCTCCTTAGAAGGGATACAGACTGCAATAAATCTTCCAAATTTTGTGCTTTCCCCACTATGTTTAGAATGCTGCATATTGCTTTTATTGGTGCAGGGAATGACTCTTTACATTATTCCAAATACATTAAAACCAAGGTCACATAACTGTGAATAAAACAAGGGAAATGTTTCTCTTCCTAATACTGTCTTTGCCAAAAAAAGTGCTAAAGATGTGATTTGTGCACCTCAAGGTCACTTATATTTTATTTCCACATATAACTGTTCCTTATGACTGCAGAGTTCTTAGTGTATTATATAAATTATATACATGTATAGTATGTGTGCCTGAAAGAAAACAGGCTTGTCTTGTTTCTTAAATACTTAAAAGAAAAAGTAAACCACCAGCACCACTTCTTTCCTCATTAAACCTATCCAACCAAGGCTGAACCCAAGCCCCTGGATATTTTTTGCTGTAGTATTATAACCGCTATAGAACAAGGAATTGTTCCTCCTAATATATCTGATGAATTATCAATATTATTAAAAAATGTAAGAAACTGCAGTGTGCAAGGCTAGCCTTCAAAGAAAAGAAAACCTTGTTATCTAATGAACTGCTGCATGAATATTAGATGATGGATGATTTACCCTAAGATCTGGTAGTACAAAGAATGCGCTGTTTAAGAAATCACAGAAGGCTTTGTAGCAAAATGTCTGCACGTAGGTTATCACGTCCCTCTTTGTCTGTGCTCAACTTCATCTGTGCATAATTTATAAATGATAACAAAGCAATCAGGCCATATTCATAAACAGCCCAGTGACACATTATATTGTTAAATCTGAGGATTAGAATTAATTGTCCCTCTTTGTTCCAAGTTCTAAATCTTGCTAAATGATTCACTGTATGTCATTACAGCTTAATATTTGCATGAAATCACAGTTTAGCCAGCATAATTTAATGGCAATTAAAAAGCTATTTAATCGTCATGCAAATTGGCATAAGGGCCCTTCAGTAAAGAGGGCATATTTTTTCAGTATTGCAGTTCAGTCATTTTTTTCTTGGAGGCGCCCGTCATATAATTGATATTATTCCCCTTATTCAAAAAACTGTGATTTTGCATTAATCTGTGCATAGTAATTAAATGAATAAATATAGGGAAGGGAATAATTTGTCCTCTGGAGTCGTCACTGGAACTGCTCATTATTCATGTTGAATAAAAATAGAATAGATGTGGATTTGGGCAACATTGGTAACCATTTCAGAAATGTGTCCTGGACATTAAAATGTTTGGATTATTCTAAAAATTAGGAATCATGAAATGGCTGCTAATTATTCAGATCAAATATTCATGAATTATTGGTTGGTTTTCAGATTAAAATTAAAAAGAATTAGAAATCTTAAACTGATTGAGTTGTGGTTAAAGAAGATAGCATGTGGTGGCATATTTGGAAATCAGAGAATCCTTTACTCAAAATTTGGTGTCTCCATACTTAAGGTGGATATGTAGTACACTACTATTTACACCTCTACAATATTAGTTATCCAAAGAGGACAGCAAGTATGGTGCTCTTACACTCTACACTTACTTACAACTGTCATTTTAAAAAATTGCATCAGCAGGGGTTCTAAATGGGTCATATTCCTCCTTACAAGCCCTTCCCATCCCTGAGTCTATGCACACAATACAAAATCTACAATAATTCCAACTGAATGCAGGAAATGAAACTAACTGAAAATGAAATGAAAATGGAACTAATTAAACTGTTTTGGCAAATAGTGGAAATTACATTCCAGCAAATTTATAAATAAGCAACCTACTTTAAAAATCATTGCATACTTAGGCTGCGCACACATGTTCAATAATTGTCTGTGGAAAGGATCTTTCACAATCCTTTCTAAAGACAAAAGGCTGAACGATGCATGAACGAGGACTGTACACACAGCACCGTTCAGCTCTATGGGTGCCGCTTGTCGTTCTTCCCCCTCCACTTTCCTTTAAGATCGTTTGTCATTCGTGGACCCACCAGGACAGATCCATAAACGACATCCTAAATAATGTTTAGGAAAATATTATTTTAGCTACTGTAATCACCTGTTACTGCCACAAGGGGTCTAACCCCTAAATCATCATTTGATTCCCCATCAAACAACCCCATTTGAGAAAAAATAAGTCTGATCTCTGTCCTGATTTTACCAACAAGAACTCCTTCCTGATCCAACACGCCCTGATATTTTTACTGATCCAACAAACCCAGATCTCCTTTCTGATCCAACAAGCCTCAATCTCTTTTCTGATCCAACAAGCCCCCATCTCCTTCTTGATCTAACAAGCCCCAGTCTTCTTCATGACCCAACAAACCCAGATCTCCTTCCTGATCTAACAAGCCCCAATATCCTTCCTTCCTGATCTCACAAGTCTTCCTAATCCAACAGGTTCTGATCTCCTTTTCAAACTAACACGCTCTGATTGCTTTCCTGATAAAAAAAAAGTCCTGATCTCCTTGATCCAAAAAGATTCTGATCGTATTTTCATCCCGATCCAACAAGTCCTGATCTCCTTCCTGATCCAATAAGCCCTGATCTCCTTTCTGATCCAAAAAGATTCTGATCTGATCTTCATCTTGATCCAAAAAAACCTGATCTCCTTCCTGATCCACCAAATGCTGATCTCCTTCCTGATATTACAAGTGATTATATTAATAAAAAGTGATTCTAAACTAATAAATCTAATTCCCTTCTGGATCTAACAAGCTCCAAACCCGTTGTGAACAGGAGAAGGAAAACAGCACCTTGCAAAAAATTATGCACAAAATAGTAGCCAACTTTCAGTTGACTGCAGCATTTTACTTCAGGTTCAGCAGTGCTCCAAACTGCTCAGCTGTTCAACAGGATGGGAGCAATTCTGAGCGATGCTGTGCCTGAAGTAAGATGTTGCAGTCAACCAAAAGTCTGAAATGACTCCTACTGTTATTAATATTCATTCACTAGTGTTCCCCCATATGCACTTGTAAGCTTCAATCCCTATTTTTCTGGTGTGTAACCTGGGTGCATACACTATCGATTTTAAACTACTTACAAGTTCAGTTTAAAAAAAAACAAAAAAACATTAACCAATCTAGCTGCTGGTACTGTGAAGTTAACAATTCTCAAAGACCCCCAATTGTTACAACAAAGACTCCAAAGTCACGTTTTAGTATGCATCTAATATTTGTATACAACCTTCTGTGTATAAAAGTGCTAGCATTTGATTGTCATGGTTGTAAAATTTAAGGTGATTTTCTCCACAATACCTTTAGATATAGAGGTGAATGACACCCTGTTTAATGAACTTTTACAGTTTTTTTCATTTTCATTTACATTTATTTTATTTTATATAGGTGGACATAGATTATGCACATGTTCATTTTAACGGCAACTATACTGAAATTATGATTTTTTTTCAGCAAGAAGTGAATGTTAAAAACTGTCAATACTGCTTTGGCCCCACATAGGTTGGGCAGTCGGGAACAGCTGTTGCATACAGGTAACCACTTACATTGGGCATCATACAGGCTGTCCTTGAATTAGAATTCTGTTAGATTAAGAATAGTATAACTGAATCCTAACATGTATGTAAGGCAGTTTCTGATACTCAGTAATAGGAAAGAGCCTTGGTGTAGATGAAAACCATTGGACACTTTTCTTTTTTTTTCTGCAGACAAATATTCCATTACATTTCCTTCGAGGAGAACTCGACTGGAGTGACCTAGGCCTGTCAGAGAAAGAGTTAGATAATCAATGTTTTGTTCACAAAGAACAAGACAGCATAATATATACATCTGGAAATATCATTATATACTTCTCATCTGCAGAGGAGCAAATATTTTGACACCTCCGTTGGACAAAGTAAGGTGTTAGCTGCCAAGAAACAAATATTACAGTGGAGAATTCAATTTGTGTTTTCTTTCCTTGAGCTGAATAAACAAGTACACAATGTTTTATGGCCAGGACTTTCTGTAGCATTTTTGCATTTGTTTGCACTGTTTTGTCTAAATGGGCAAACATATATATAGGCATAATACTAAGCCCAGAATGGTTCCTAATTTGCAGAGACAGTGCCAGGTTTTGACAGCATGCCCCTTGAAATATTTGCTCCTGGATTTGAAAATGTGTCCTTGTTGTTCTTTGGCACAGTAAAATTCCTCACACTTCTGTGACTATAAAATTATTCCCTTAACTATATGTTTGTGTTTAATATATATATATATATATATATATATATATATATATCTTTTTGCCATATCTACAGGCCTGCTTAATAATTGGACATGCTTTGGTATTTATCATAAAGCTTAACACAAAAAGCGGCTTTGGCATAACTCAACATCCCCTTGATATTTACTTAATTGGATTTGATCAGGCCGTTAATTCTGGTACAAAAAAAGATTTTTTTTTTCAGGCATAAAATAAACATAACATAAACATAACATAATAGAAAGTAATTACATGTGTACCCCCTGTGACATAGATTGATCCACCTAGGTCCTTGAGTAAGGTGTAGCTACCATGGCCACCATTACATCTCTGTTGTTGTTGGAGCAGAAAGCTTTAAAAGGATCTACTTTGGATGTAAATATATTTTAAAACACTGTAAAAAGTCCTCTATTTGCAAAAAAATAAAAACAAAAAACTCACTTGCTGTGAACAAAAGTTTATATCCCCAGAAGTAGTTCCAAAGTCAATCATGTTCAGCAGGGACGTAAATCTATTGCCAATCTCGATGACCGATGTTAACTCTTCCCACTCCTAATGCTAAATGTCCGATCCCATGTTCTGCTCGAAAATTTGATCACTCAGTGTTCCCAGCTTTAATACCACAGTACATGGGATTTGTCATTTAAGGGTCTGGTTGATATTAAAGGAGAACCCTACCCTGTTTCCCCGATTATAAGGCACTCTCTTATATTTTTTGAAATCCCAAAATATGCCCTGGGTCTTATTTTCAGGGGATGTCTTATTTTTCCATGAAGAAGACTACAGTACACATTTATTGTTGAAAGTCACTCATGTGCCATTGATTGTCCCCTTCTGATCACTCTATGCCATTGACTATCCCCTTCTGATCACTCTTTGCAATGATTGTCCCCTTCTGATCACTCTATGCAATGATTGTCCCCTTCTGTTCACTTACCGGTAATTAAGTGTAGGGATCTCCGATAGGGTAGGGATCTCCGTTAGGGCAGGGATCAGCAGCTTGCTTCCTGGTGCAGAATGCCGGCTTGTTACTTTCAGGTTCACTCTGCACTGCAGCCAGGAGCAGACACGCGCTGCAGCCAGCATCAATGAGACACACACAGGATCGGATATGGGGGGATGTCTTATTCACGGGTGAGTGTCTTATTTTAATTATTTTTTCAAAAATCGGGGGTGGCTTATTTATTGGGGATGACTTAAAATGGGGGATACAGGGTATGTATTTGTATAAAAAAAAAACACCATGTACAGCTTTTAGGCACCCAGTAATGTTATTTAAAGAATTTGTGTATTTTCAGTGTTACCATTAAAGCCTCATAAAACAACTTTCTTCCCACTGGACAATATTTTTTAAAAAACATTTTTGCTCTGGTTCCCTAATGAAAAAAAAGAATATATCAACTTTGGCTGTTACCCTTTTAGCAGTACACCATTTTGACACACATTCCTTGGAAATATGCAGAGCGGCATTCAGTAATTCTTTTCTTTTTCAAGAGAAATTCAAAGCCCAAGCCAGATGTTTGCTGATAATTTTCAGGGAAAACTAACCATTCTATACATTACATAGGCCTGCAAAATGCAGTGACTTGAAAAATGAATTAAAAAATAACGTCCATTTTCCCATCACGTAATGTTTTCCTACAAAAGGAAAACAATGCTTTGATCACCGAAAGAGTTTATTCAATCTTCATTTACACGACTTATTCTTTTTAAATTTTATGAATAATTTCCACTGTATTATATTTTCAAGACAAACATCCAAAATAGAATCTGAAAAATTAAAAAACAAAACAAAAAACAAAATAAAAATAAAAAGTTTTAAAAAACACATTTTTTATTTGATTTCTATTTTCCTTCATAACTTCTGTTGAGGCTTTTGTTGAGGCGATTCGATGATGCCTACTTGGTGCAGCCAAATGCATGTTTTTAATTCTGTCTGTCTGTAAAGGTTATGTCCTAGCCACCACTGTGAGGGGGACATTATTTCCACTGGCCACCAATTTAAGTGGTTCAGAGTTAAGAGGTTAAGAGTTTTTATTCATGAACCTCAATAGCTCAAGTTTAAATCTCAACAAAGAACATTTTGGTCCATTTTTTTTACAGCATTTAACACATTGTCTTGTATCTGTTTGAATGTGGAGTGTGGCAGAACCTGCTGCTTTTTTTTTATTACTTTGTTCCTATTTATTTCTTTTGAGTACAGCACACTTTAGTCCTAAGCTATGAAACTGTCAGACAACAGTCAGTACAGTGAGTGGTGTTGTCACCAAAGGACAGGAAGTTTGTTAGTGGCAGAATCAGGTGAAAAATAAAGAAAAATAACAACACCACATTTACAATGTATTGCACTACCTCCTTACTGTCTTTTGCTGTCAGTTGCTCTTAAAAAAGATACATTTAAAATGAATATAACATTTTGAAATATTTTCTCAACTGTAAAGCAAGTAATATTTTAAGATTATTTTTTCCACTGAACTAAGCTTGTCCTCTTTATTTTTTCACATGCAGGTTATATTATGTGAAAAATCACATGGGAATGTGGAACACATTTTAATTACTTACTTAATCTACATGTTTCACTTGTGTCATCATCCGAGCTGATATTACAGACTGATGATTGTATTGGACTTCATTAATAAAATCATATTTGTTGCCGCTCTCAACATTAATCTGATAAACAGTTATAACACATTTTTGCTTACATTCTCTGTGCTACGCTTGGTGGATTAAATTTTGTGCAGCTACTGTCAAGGCTGTTCAACCCATTAAATTCTATTTGGCTGAATAGTATGGATTCAGATCTCTCTGATTAATACCTATCAGCCGAGGCTTCAAGCTTTAGCATGACAAGATGTCTTTATTAGTAAAGATTGTTCACTGCACCAGGAGAACTAAAAGCCTTAGTACAGTGCACAGAAAAACAGTGTGAAGGTAGACGTTAAAGGAATGATAAATGGGTCCAGAATGGCAATTTAGCTACTTAGGCATCTACCAGAATAGCAAATGTATGCATGATGTGATGTAAGTCTTTGTAGACTCCTCCATATCATTTAGTTCCTTAAAAGGACCCAGAAAAAAACAACATTTGGGATGTCATTAAACGTTTGTTTATAAAAGTTTATAAAACTTTGATTTATAACCTTCTTCACTCACTGGTTGAGAACAAGCAAACAACCAGTGAAGTATTGAGGCATCATATACGCACATGATCAAAGTTCATGAGCAATTGGTTTTGTGTTAACTGTCACACTGCAATGAATGAGCTAATGATTTTTGATCAAAAGAAAAGTTTTTTATCGCCCTTATCTTAAGGGTCATCCTCTGTGTCCTTTGTATGTGCACCCCTGCCTGGGGTCATTGTTGCTATCAATATGTTGCCATATTGCACGTTGTTGCAATATAAATTTGCTGCAATTGTAATTTATATCTTAGCAGTCTGCTCTTATGTATGTGAGTTTTTCCATGTATTCAATTTTAATTTTTAGTCCATTCATACACATGTTTTTAAACACCATGGTTTCCTTTTTGGTCTGTTGTTCATATTGCACAACTTTGACACACTTAACTCTCCTGGCACCTTGTTGGTTCTCTTCCCAGGTGCATGGCACTTCCTGGTTTCACCCATAGTCCTGGCACTGTAACCAGCCAGCAAACAAATAGGTGTTTCTTTATTGATCTTTTCCAGTGTCTCCAGTGTTCCTTAGCCTGTGGGTACTGGTGACCAATGCATGCCCAATCAATAGAAACACCCCCAAGTGCCTTCTAATCTATAGAACATCTAGTGAGTTCAGTAAATAAGTTCACCCAGTGGACCCAGTCCAAATGTGCTCCAAATCCTCATATTATCTGGTGACTCCAAGTCCAATCCTCTGTGCCACCATGACTCCTGTGTTTTTAGGCAGCCTCCTTTATGCCCTATTTATGTGGGCCCTATCTCCACGACCCCTGTCATTTTCCGTTACAAGGCTGTTTTTGCAATGTAACAGTAAATATTTAACTAATGGTATTACAAAATGTCTTTTGAGTCATTACAAAGTTCTCATTTTTTTTTGCAAACATTGAACTTAAACCATACCCAGCCTAGAAAGTGCCTAAAACATTTACAGTACTTAAGTGAATGTATATTGTCGTACCTGCAAACACCTGTGTTAGTCTTTAAATTGATCCCTATGTTCCTGCGTCCCTTGAAGTTGAGGTTTAGACTATACATGAGACCCTCAAATATGTAATTTCCATCTGCCCACAAATCCACCGTTGTTAAGCTGTCAAATGTCAAAAATGTAGTAGACAGTAGATGCTCCGCCATTTGACATTTTAATGCCAAATAGTGAACATGTTCATAAGGAGGGGATAGGTTAATTCATAATCACCTTGTGGCTATCCTGGGACTGAAATCCAAGGAACTCAACAGGGATCAACCCTGGAACACATCCACTTGTAGACAAGCCAATGTTCCTGTACTTCTTCAGTGTTAGATTGTTGAGTCCCAGACATTTACATATGACTTGTATTAGGTGTTTTTTTTTACCTGCGGGCACCCCAGAGTTCCTACTATTCTGTAGTCAGCTGCAGCATTTTTTGGTGCAGTCAGGTTCACCTAAAGCTGTCTGTTGTGGAGTGTTTGTGCTATAAGACATCTTCCATTACTGCAGTAACTTTGGGTTTACAAGTATGGTGTATAAGGGTGACATATATGCTCCCTTTAAACATGTTGTCATGCTTGAAGATTTGTGAAGAAGTGTAGAAGGGTTTACTTAATGTCTTGTCACATCATTAAATACACAAAGGTTGTAACCCAGTATAGAATGGGTTTCCAGTAGGGGGTTTTCTTGTGGCAAGATAAATCAGGCATGTGATAAAAAATTTTATGATAAAGTGTTTATTCATCAAAATTACTAACAAAAGTCAAAAGATACCATGTCAGACATAATGTAACAAAAAGCTCATTTCATTATTTTAATGTCCATAAAAGAATACTGTGGGTTCAACTATTTCAAACATTGCTTAGTCTCAGAATGACAGATTTGTTTTTGGCAAACATCACATAGAGTTAGAAGGGTTCTATGGCCAAGAGTAACCACAGAAGAGGTATCTTCATGCAGGATAATATCCAAAATATATCTAATTCAAGAAATCGAGATTTTATACCGTATAAAATTTTAAACCGTAGTAAAAAAAAAATGTAGTAGGCACAGTGGAGTGACCATATAGCTCCATATGTGCCCCGGAATTTAGCTAGTGTGTCACCCAGAACAAGAAAAAGGACATACAGCGACTGCAAGAGAGAATATTGGTATACCAAAGTGTATAAAGTATTTTAATTTAAATATGTTACAAACACATTTGCAGGTCAGATATGGGCTGACCAAAATGGCAAGCAAAATGTTTATTTCTTTTGACTCCAGAATACCAAAATGATTAATGATAGCATGCCTTTGAGGTCGTCTATACTCATTAAGAAAGTGACACTTGTTGTACTCCACCTTTTAGCTTTTATCTCAGTAGTGTAGGAATATTTTGTATTGCTTGCCTTGGCTAGTTTTCAGTTACAAAATAGATGAGATGTTAAGAAGACATGAATTTTTAACACATTTTAAATTAAATCATTAGATTTCTAGAGCTAAATGCAATTTCATAAGGGTCTGAAGTAAGTGCTCTTGGCAGTGCTTGCAATGTCCCAGTAGGTGGCTGATTACTAACTAAGACTTGATTATTGGAGGAATGATTGCTTCATAGACTGCAACTGGGAAATCAAGCTACGTGCCCGAAACAAGTGCACGGAGGTGGGATGTCACCCAGCTTGTACTCATTTGTTATTTTCTCTATTGTTTTTTTTTTGGCTTTCAGAACCTCCTTCAGCTCCAAGAAATGTCAATTTCAACATAAATGAAACTGCTCTTTATCTGGAGTGGAGTCCTCCTTTTGACACCGGTGGGAGAAAGGACCTTGTCTACAATGTAATCTGTAAGAAATGTGGGGCAGATCTCAACCAATGTGAACTTTGTGGTGGAGGAATTCGGTTCCTACCTCAACATTCTGGCCTGGTTAATGCCTCCGTCATTGTCCTGGACTTCCTATCACATGTCAACTATACATTTGAAATCGAGGCAATCAATGGCGTCACAGAGCTCAGTATATCCGCCAGGCAGTCCACGTCTATCACCATCACAACGGATCAGGAAGGTAGGTTTTGTATCCATGATTTATTGTTTTTATTTCTGGAGGCAAAAAAAAGGAAATATAACTATGCACAATATTTTTTGCTTACTTACATTTCATATATCTTCATACCTATGTCTCTTCTCTTTTATGATTAACTGAAAAATTATAGGCCTGGTTTCAGTGTGGATTTTGCCTTAGCGGGTGAAATGTGACTCATCAGAGTTTATTTTCAATTTAGAAAGAGAGCTAAAGACACAAAAACTACAGACTAGCAAGGAATATTGATAAAAATCTGTAAAATCAGTTGAAAAACACTTTTAAAGAGGGTGGTATATGGTCAAAAAAGCGCCATAGTAGTTACATATTTCCTTACTTTATACTATTTTAAGCATTGTGCATTTTGAAAAAGAAAAGATTTCATGATATCCTAAACCAATGTTCTCTTGCAAAATACTTCTTTGATATAGCCATTTCAAAAACTCTTTCTATGTCTGTGTTACCATATAATATTTGCTAAGTTCTCGCTTGAACACCACAGTGTAGCATTAGTCTGTATATATAATATATTATTGAGTTATTGCAGGGCCAGCCATAAAATCAATTGCAATCGTAGGATGAATCCAATTTATGAAATGGTTATGATTTCATGGTAATAATATCTGTTTATATTAAATCATCTCCTATTACAAGAAAAGTATGTTAAGGTGTTAACCGGTATGGATGGCAGTCCTAAATTTACAGCATTTCCTTTCCTTTTATTTAGAACTACAGATTTTTAACATTATTAATTATTATTCCATGATAGGGAATCAAAGAATATTTGTTGGCTGCAGGGTTTGTACTAATAAAGGCATGGGTCTTGTTGTTGAGAACAGAATTTGGTTTGTGTTGCCCTCATTTATTACTCTTCTGGTGGTTGAGGTCAGACCACGACATGTAGACATAGTATTTTTTTATGAATGAAACTCTTTCCTGTTTTTTTAGCTGGGTGTCCTGCTGTCTGAGAGTTTTGATTGTTGTAACATTTTGTTGGAAAGCATAGAAGCACAATGTAAATGAAAAAAATACTCTAAGGTTTTAAGGTATAAAAGTGAAGTAAGAAAACAAATATATAAAGGTAGCTAGACTATGTTCCTTAGACATTCATAGAATACCAGTGTGAAAAAAATGTAAGGTCTACTGCAGCGCTATTTCACTCAATGCCATCATGGAGCCTGGAAATCCTCTGGATTTGTTGTAACTTTGAAGTGCAATAGAGCACTGATCTGGCTTCTGTGATTTCCATTAATATTCAATGAAGACTATTTGTGGCATGCTTGAATTCTAAAAAGTGGGGACAAGAGTGGACAAGAGTGGAAGACTGAAGTTGTGGATTCAAACAGAAATCTGCATTTTACATTTGCCCCATTAACCTGCAGTAGAGACAGAGTTGGTTTGCCAATAAACACACACTTTTGGAGGAAGAACTTTTTCGAGATACATAATTGCAACTACAACATAAAAATATTGTTCTTATTGTTCAATTAATATTAAAGAATAACCACCTTGGATCCTCTAATAGATCAATCAAGAGATCTATTAGAGGATCCAAGGTGGTTATTCTTTAATAATTGATGTGTTTTAGAGCAGGGGTTGCCAACCTGTAGTCTGCGATAAAATTTTGGTGGTCCACAGCTCTTGCCATTGCGCCCCCTAGCGGAATCAGGAGAGGGACCCCACTGGGGGGACACACCGGACAGAGATGTGTACCATGTCTCCTAAATGGATCACAGGCTCAGGGAAGTGGGCAGGTTGGTTGTGGCATCATGACAGTGGAAGTGGGCAGGTGGTTGGCCACCACTGTTTTAAAATATCAAGAATATTTTTTTTTTTACCTTAAAGTCCAGTTTTTTTTTCATTTTACTTGTATTCTAAAGTAAAGTAAGCATTCTAAAAAATTGAACAAGTTTTTAGTTTCTTGAAATTCTGAACGCAATGTTCCTGGTAAATGTAGTTTTCTGTTTTACAAAGACTTTTTAGACTATTTGTTTACACCATCTAATTGTATAGATGCATTTTGCTGTTTATGTTTTTCACCAGTCTGTCTTGTTTTCACACTGCACTGTGATATAACAGCGTTGTGTGGTAAATTGTCTTTATGTAAAATATGTTTATGTAAAACAGGCAAAATTATGTTGAACTCTAAGAGAAGCTATATAATAAACAAGTCGGTTGTCAGTTTTTATTGTTACTACAGTTTGTTTTGGTAAAATAGTTGTTATGTTAACATGCATTATGTCATGTGATATTCATGAGAATGGCCTGCCAAGGCATCAGAATGGTTTGAAAGCTTTTTTTCTGAAGCAAAACGCCTAGTAGTGTATTACTACGAGTCATGGTGTGTGCATTGTGTGCATTGATTTATTGCATTAGGGTGTTGTGATATGCCAACGATAGTCTAATAGGTGATATTTTATTGCAAAGATTTTTATTAAAATAAACAATGTTATATTATTTTACCTTAAATCTTTTGGTAAAACCAATTTAAAAAATACCTCTGTATTAAAAGCTTGCTGCACCAGTCAAGAAACCATTAAATTGGAACTTCCTTTGATACGGTGACAGTTCTTTATTTAGGCTGTACTGCAATGTTGTCATTCCTGCTGCAACTGCTTAGAAATTACAATTACTACGCTCATTGCCTAGCAGTTTTTGGAAGTTATGTAAAAGCTCTCTTTAGTCCTCCCATCCAAAACTGTCTAACAGAATTCAGGATTAGTTCAGCTTTTCAGAAAAATTATACATAATTATATTTCCAAAAATTGGTAATTTAAAATTGTATAACATCTATGATGCCAACATTCATGGAAAATACCTATATATTATACTGAAATACACATGACTGGTAACTGTTGTTGGGACAGTGGAACAAACAAGTATTCTACAAACAGCGCTATTCTGTCATAGGAGAGGGGAGATGGCAGAGTAGGAAGGGACACCCAACTGCGTTTTCCCTATTAGAAAATAACAGCAGTTTTTTGTATTGACTCAATCAGTTTTTTTTTTCCTATGGCCTTTAAGCTGAATGCACATCAACGCTAAAAAAAACCATGAAATTGTAAACAGCAGAAGTGCAATACATTTGTAGAGTGTATTCCCTCGCTATCGACTATGGCATCCATGGCTGATAAGAAACAGCATAGGGAGGAGGGCTATGAGAAGGCATCTACCTATTCCAAGTCCTGTTTCCTTCTAGAGTTGACTAAATGCTCAGCCAGCTATGTGAAAAAAAAAACTTCTGCAAGGAAAATGTGTAGCACTAAAGTTACTTTTTATTTTTTAAATCTAGATTTTTGAGAAATCCCAAGTTCACCCAAGCTTATATTTTAACTTGGTGCTGTGTAATACACTGGTTGTCAACCACTGCTACCCGTAGATATATTGTTGGGTTTAAGTGATACTTTTGTGTGTATAGTATACTCATCATAATTTTAGCACACACATTCATTGGATTTACAAACGTATGGTGGGGTTGGATCACAAAATAAATGCATCAATATCGAATGGTGTATCATGGCCCATAGGCTATGTTCAGAATGGCAATGAGGTTTCAATGTGGGTACCGCTTCTTCATGCCAGTAAATTGCTGCCTGAATTTTCTTAGCCTCCAGCACAGAATATATACCAGTTCTAAACACAACAAATGCTGTCACAAATAATTAACCCATCTGTGGTATACCTTAGCTGTAATTGGTTTTGGTCTTAAGAATGGTATGTACCTTAAAACTCTTGTCACATATTGTTTCTGGAAGACACAGTGGGGTTTGTTTACTAAAGGAATTTAGGCTGCTCACATGTTAAAGAGAATTTTCCCAAACGTGTATGGGAAGATCCTTTCTTTAGATTTCTTTTATGTGATTGGGTTTTCTTTGTAAACTTTCACTACATTCACTAAACTAAGTAATACCCTGCAAGGTAATACTTCACCTCAGTAAGGGAACAGCCTTTGGAAAATTTGGAAAAAACAAGAAGGGGGATAAAACAAACACTAAATATTTTAATGAAATAATGAATTTCCAGAGTATGCTGATGTCACAGAAGTCAATTAATTAAATTAAAAATCGAAAACTTGCCTGGGAAGACTCTGGTTTGTAAAGACTGGAATTCCACAGTATAATTCTGCAAAGTAAATCTGGATTTTTGAATGTCTTACTAAATATATGCTGATACAGCAAATCTCCTGATAGATGTATTATTTAGAGTTTCTGCTTAGTGAGCATTGTTTGAGTAAAGCACAATATGAGCAAACAAAATGTGTTGAATTATGTGTTAAAGTGGAAGGGACTCAGCAGGGACTCAGCAGGTCCTCCCCATGACAGGCTTCCTGCAGAAAACTAGAGGAAAGGGGCAGATACAAGACTAATCACTCTACATAGTTACATAGTAAGTTAGGTTGAAAGTAAGCCCATCAAGTTCAATTACTAGGAAAACAAACATATCCCAGATATAAAACCCTACGGATATAGTTGATCCAGAGGAAAACAAAATAAATAAAAAACCCCCTGATACAATTTGCTCCAACAGGAGAAAAAAATTCCTTCCTGATTTCATGAGGCAATCGAATGTTCCTCGGATCAATTGAAGGAGAAGAAGTAGCACTCAGTGGTCTTCATTACAGGAGGCCCTGCAGAAATGTGAAAGAACTACACATAGTAAAGTTGTCACCCAAACAAGAAGAGCAGATATATCTTACAAAAGGAACACCTTTTCTGGTGACAATTGTCCCCTACATTTGTAGTGACCTAATTCCTAAAATAGGAAATCTACTAAAGCAGAGACAAGCAGCAAGAAATATGATTGCCATTGCTTCCATTTACAGTTTGTTTGTGTTACTATTTCAGAACACAAATAGAGATAATGAGGGGTTAGTTTTCCCCAACAATGCTTGCTAAAGGTCTGTTCCTTGAAAGTATAGAAGGCAGGCACATCCAGGAGCCTTCATAGTTTTTTCACAATTGTAAATTTCCTTCTTTTGTGATAACAATAAAATGTTAAAAAATTGAAATAAAATGAAAAAAAATAAAATAATTAAAAACACCCCCACCCACCATGCACTGTAAAGGAATGCATATGCCTGCAGAGCAAACCCAAAGACAAGACTCCCTTTAAATGCAAAATGCTTGCATACAATACAAAACATTTATTTTTAATTTCTTACACTGGACTTCTTGCAGTTCTGTGCAGTACCTGAGGTTCATATTTATTATTCAATTTTTACCAGCTGCAGGTTTCTAGACGTGCCCAGTAGACAGTGTTAAGGTAAATCTGGCTGACTGCTGACAAATGACATGGCAGGGAAGAGGTGTATCACTCTACATCAAACTGAACAGAGAAGGTAATGAATCACTCTGCAGCCACCTGGATACACATGTGTAGTAGAGCATAGGAAGGATTTAAATGTCACTTTTTGCATTATTGGGATACCAAGAAGTAAAGGTGCATATCATAATTCTGCAAAATCACACAGGTACTTGCTATGGATGAGCAGAGTTATCATAGCCAAATGTTACCAAGTGAAATCTATTTTCTCATTGTGCTGCTAAGGCAAATGTATTTATTTAGAGGATCAGGATTAGATTAGGAAATGTTAAGGATCCGTTCACTTTATAGGAATGTGGTGTGTTTTTCTAAATGCAAACATAAAGCCATGCATTTTGCAATACATTTTACTTGGAGTGCCACTAACAATGAACTTCAACTCATGTGTGTGTGTGCTATGTGTTTACATATTTTTGTTTTTGTATTTGTGTTATGTTTCTTGTTTTCTTGTTTTTGTGTATATTAATTATTTGCATTCAGTTATTTTACCATTTTTGTACCCTAATAAAGTTGCAAACTATATGAGTTTAAGGAAAAGCTGTTTTTCCACACACACTAATTATATATATATAATATATATATATATATATATATATATATATATATATATATATATATATATATAGTAAAAATAGATTTGCAATATATAGGGCATCAAAGAATATAAATAAATAAATCTAAGCTTTCTATGTATAAATATATATTTTTTTAAAATACACAAAATGCATCACTGACCATTTTAAAAACCATTCTTTCACTATTGTGTTGTTATTGAGTATACATATCTCAAGTATTATTCATGTCGCCATATATTAGAATATGCACAATCCATTACCGATTACGTCAAAATAAGCCCATTGCGATGTTCCAAGATTGTTCTAAGGTTGCTATATATAAATCAGATGGTAGTTCATTTTGTTCTCTATGTTTTAAGGCCTGGTTTAAAGGTTGAACCATTTGAAGCCCACTGCTCCCCTTAAGCCCAACTCCAGGCAATTTTTAAATAGTATTTAAAAAGTACAACACTGAAAAAGGAGGAACCCCAGCTACTCAACTCCATTATTTCTTTCACATTCTTTTCCACCACTACAGTAAATGTCTTCAGTCTATCAAGTTGGTTGATTGATTGTGTCATTGAAACTAGAAGGGACATACTCTGAGTAAAAGGAGTCAAGGCTGTGTCCGGACATCCTTCACATAAGTTTGATAATGAAGAACGGTACACTGCTGAAACTACATGAGAGGACCTAACATGAATGTTTTGATGATGCAACTACTTCTCTTTAGATTCAAGGAGAGTGGAAATCCATCTAGAGGATGAGAGATGGTGTAGGAGCCCTAAGCAGTTGGTCATTTTACCCAACCAGATTTTTGAAAGTTATACTTACCTCCACACACAGGCCAGCCTTCCTCTCGCAGCACCCGCTGACATCTGGCCCAGTTCCAGGGAGCAGGCAGCAGAGACATCTCAGCGGGTAGTTAGTGTAGTAAGCAAGACCTAACGACTGCAGAACAGTGCCATCAAAACATCAGTGGCCAAACAGTGTAATGCAGTCCCTAAATTGAAAATGTGATCTGAAAATCATGCCTGAAAACTGAGGAAACAGATTATCGATATTCGGCTTTTTCGATTGTCAACTGTACTATCTATGGACATAGGGGTTGGAGAAGTAATGGGAGATACCACAAGCCCTCAAGAACAGTAACTGGGGTTGTAGGATTAGGAACAGCTTTAGAAAGTATTATGCAGCTAGAAGCCAATGTCACATCAATCTATAAACCATGCCATTTATTAAACCCTTAATGATGGCATTATTCTCTAATAGCGGTAGGCAATACCAACATCAGATCTGCCTCATCACCAGATTATTGGATAATACCCAATATTATAAATATCAAAATCAAAAATTTGATTTTGTTCAACAGTGCCACATTTTTAGGTATCAAGCCTGGAGGGGTCATTCTGAAACTTGCCAGATAGGTTGATATATCTTAGAGAATGTGTTGCAATAAAATGAGACATTTTATAACAGTCTGTTCACTGGTCCATACCTGGCCCTCAGTGCTGTAATCGATTGAATTTAAAGCAAATATATAAACATTAGTACACAGTTGGACTGTTTAGAGATTGCTCAATGTGAGCTAGTAAAAATTTTACACCAGGGCTATTTTTTTCACTCTGGTTTGATATTGATACTAGTCATGTTTAGTGAGGTGAAAGCATTTCTTGTTTATGTGTTTGTAGGATGAGGCCATGCAGCAAATAAGATCACAAATGGTTTTCAAATACATCAAAGTTAATATTGTGTAGATAATTGAGAACTTCAACCCATGGCCACCCGTAGTGAGATATTATGATAAATCCATATTTCTACAACAGATGAACAAACTGACAAATGCACCATTTTCTAATTCATCAGCACATATATTTGCAAACCCCTTCATGACAATGTGCGTAGATGCTAAAATTGTAAAAGAATCAGTACACATCAGTTAATTTGGCTAAATAATTCTCAGACCAAGCTGCCTAGAAATTTTTGTCAGGATTTAGACACTGTTTTATGGAATACCCCAGCCCTGGAGGAGCTGTGACATGTAATACAGATACAGAACACGTCACTCCTCTAGGGCTGCGGGAGCAATCAGGGGAGCGGAGCTGTCAGCATAGCAGAGCTCCGCTGATTGCTCTGCTCCCTGATGATGCTTGAGCTGTCATTAGGGTTTCCTATTTGTCATCCAATCACAGAGCACTAGAGATGAATGGGCTCAAGTCTCCCCATTCTAGTGCTAAAGGGCTGACAAACGTAAAACCTCAGCCAATCACAGAGCACTAGGGGTGAATGGAGAGGCTTGTCCTCATTTAACCCCTAGTGCCCTGCGATCCTTCACTGTCAGGAGGAGTCCCATGGCTGTGCTCATGTCATGATTGCAGCCCTGGGAATCATCCTGTCATTGGGATAACCTGTAAAAAAAGTTTAGTTACACAAACACACACACACGTTTATTAAACGTAATAAAAAAACACACACGTAATAAAATAATTAAACATTAAGGCCTCGTCCAATTTTTTACACATATTTTAACCCTTTCATGGGATGAGTAAGGGGTTTTATGTACCCCTGTACTCATTCCCCAGGGTGGGGTGGTGGAGATCTGGAAGTCTCCATATTAAAGGGGGCTTCCAGAGTCCAAAGCCCCGCTAAAAACGTTTTTAAAAGCCCCTATTGTTTTCAATAGAAGCTTTCATAAAAAGCTTAAAAACACTTGTAAAAGCCTCTATTCAGTTCAATGGAAGCATTTTCATGCGTTTTCAAGCATTTATCCTGCGTTTTAATCTTTTAAATGTTGCAAGCAACGTTTAAGATAAAGCTCAAAAACGTGCCTGAAGGAAACATCCTGGTGTAGATTAGCATATTGGAATGCATGGGGACTTCAAACAAGGGCTTTAAAAGCCTTGGGTTAAACGCTGGGGAAACAGTCCGAGTAGACTGAGGCACGTTTATGACATATATTTTAAACGTGGCTTGCAATGTTTTAGAAATTAAAACGCTGGGTTAACGCTGGAAAACACCCAAAAATGCGGGTAAACGATTCCATTGATTTCAATGTGACGTTTTCCCACGGTTTTGAGCACTTAATAAGCAAATTATTTTAAAATGTGGTAAAATGCAATAAAAACTTGGGCAAACGCGGCATTGACGTTTTCCAGCATTTTAAAGGCAACTTTGCAAACGCTAATAAAAGTGCATAAAATGCATATAAACACAATAGGAATGTTTACATGCGTTTTTAAAAAACCTTACTTACAAATAAAATGAAGGTGCTTTTTTTCAAAAAAGTGATCTGCAAATGAATGAAACAGGGTGGTTATACAAGTAACAACGCATTATTAATACCTTTGTATCCCTAGTGTCTGGGGAAATGTCAGCACAGAGAAAACACTAAATCAGACTTCCATTGGTGTTTTGTATACTGGAGTAAACTACTGTCTCATATTTTTATCACTAAAAAGCCTATGTGAAGTCTCAAATGAGCTAAATATACAGTATTGAAATTACCAAGTAATTCAAATTAAAACTCATCTTATGTCATAGCTGTCATGATGATCATATTAAAAATTACATTCAGTGTTGGAGGGGTGAATAATGATTTTTCCATGACTGTGCCAAATAAGATGACATTATTCATCCTGTTCGTTGACCTCAGGCAGACCTTAGAGAAACTATTTAAAACTGCTTTTAAAAGATAAAATTTTCATTTTTAACAATGTAAGGAATGCATATGTGCAGACTTGCAAAGTTCAAATGATGCACCTTATTAAAAAAGTGGTGAGGTCAGTTTGTTAAATTGAGCCAGAGAAATGAGTCCAGAGAAATGGTTCCCTCAAAAATAGGAAGACCTAGGTACACGTTAAATGAAACTATGTTATCAGCACATTAGAATGCCATTAAGATCTACTTTGCTGATCACATATACTGTAGATAGATATGTTTTAAAAGCTACTGAAGAACAAGTCTAAATGCCCCAAACATCACTATCTATATGGTGATTAGGGATGAGCAAGAATGCCACTGGCATTCTTGCAAAAATTTCCTCGAACTTCCGATAGGTCCTCATAATTTCGGTGAACCGATTTTGCAGACCCATCGGAAGTTCCACGAAATCATTACAGGACAATTCCCAGGGCTGCATTCATTCATTCATGCAGCCCTAGGAATCCTCCTGTGTGCGATCCCTGGGCACCAGAGGTTAATTAAGGTTTGAATGAGGAGACTTGTCCCCATTTACCTTTAGTCCCAGGGATCGCATTTAGGGAAATTTCAATCTCGAGCGGCGAGTTTTCACCGGCCGTTCTTACTTACAATTTTGGTAAGCGAGAATGGCCGAATTTGCCACAAGATCGAGTTAAAAAACCTCGCTCATCCCTAATGGTGATGAACAATTAAGTTTCATCTGATCAACATGCTGATGTGCTTGTGATGTCTTTGATTGGGCTGGATTAATTATGACTGTGTCACCCCTCACTGGTATTACAACACCACATCACCATTGGTCATCCAGCTGCATTGAGTGCATCTTTTACATCTTCTACCCCATTACCTGTTTTCCCTTTTGCCCCTCTCCCTGATTTGGTGTTTAGTGTTTTCTGCATTTATGGATGCATATGCACTTTTTTTGTGTGTGTTTTATTTTTTGTGACATTAGTTTGTAGAATTCTTTTGTCTCAATAATGGATAATAACATGAATTATTTTCAGGTTTGCTCCAAATGATTTAAAAAATTGAAAAGGATACTCTGAGTATTCAATGTTAAAAGAAAAATCTGTTTTGCTTCATTTCAAAGTTTTACAGCATGTGCCGAGTACATTGCACATACAGTCTTTGTATCTTGGTATGAATTGTTTTATAAAGCTTTCCCAAAAAGCTTACAAGATGAAAGCAAGAGCCCAATACATTACGTGCAGTACAGAACCATGGAAGGCACTAAGTGAAAGCTGACAATGTTTGAAATCCTTCAAGGTAAACTGTGGGTTCATGCAAAACAGTGAAGCTATATAGGTCATTTAATAGCATGAAAGAATTAAACAGGGAATATATTTGCACCTGTTCTTTGTAAACTGTCTGGTATTCTGCTTTGGAATTATCATTTATGTAGTTCTATTCTATTTGTGAGGCCTAACAAAGATTATAAAGCAATATCTTACACTCTTGGCAGAGATTTAGGCCCACCTCTTGCATGGCATGGTATGAATCCATTGTGCACTGTCCTATTACTGGCCCATTCTTATTGATAGAACTGTGGATTTTGCCTGATCCTTTTTAAAAAATATACAAGAAGCATAGAAGGTTCTTATCAGCTCCTTTTGGTAATTCCCAAAGAACTTACCATACATGGCTGTTCTGCATAGAGTACTCAATATAAAGTCAAAGTGCCATGTTATTAGCCAGATTGTTTGCGCTATCTTATTCTTCCACTATGTCTGGTGACATTTGTATATTAAATAGGTTGTATAACTTGTGCTTTTTGTAGATTGATTGTAGATGCTTGTGCTTTTGCACATATATGGGGAAGAAGAAGAGTAATGATGGATTAAACATATTGACATTAGAGTATTTACACATTTTCAGCAGGTTGCAGCCAATTTCTAAGCAGCTTACACCACCTGCTGTTTGTTTACATCAGAAGGCTGCCAGGGTGCCAAGTCACTGCTGCAGAGAAAGCAAAGAAATATAATTTTAATGCCTCTAATGTAAAGTTTGATGATACATGTTAGGTAGTGCTTGGAGCTGGAGGTCAGTAAGGAAATGTTTTGAATTGAATGATTCTCAGTATCTATATACCCAAAAGACTGAGGACTAGTGGTGGTCAGATTGGAGTCAGTGTCAGCTCAGATCAGAATTTGTGCAGCCCTGTCCTATTATTTCTGTCACTGACAGGTATAGTAGGTGCCTGGATGATGGTAGCATTATAATGCAACTCCTAAAAGGAATATATATTTCAACTTAGATTTTTCTGAATCTGGTTCAATTCCTTAACTGATATGACCATATTTGATCCAAGGACATACTATAAGGGCAGGGTGTTTTATGTGACTATGGCACTCTGCATACACATTGTATTGATGTAGAGAGCAATATTGATTCAGCTTTCTAGATCTAAACTCCAGGATAGAAATCAAATATGGAAGGAGAAATAACAAGGAAGGTGAGATAAACTGAACTGAACTAGAAAATGTAAGGCCCTGGTCAGCACCAGTGTTCACCAGATACCGGTCCCCCAATCTAACACCGCAGTCTTCACCTATAGCAGCCCCCTCATCCTCGGGAGACTGGTTGTGTCCCCCAGCACTCAGTTGCCCCCAGGATGCAGAGGATGGTGTCTGGGGTGGGCTGACCAGGAACTCACAGATAAACAGTACGAGAATTAACAGGAAATCCAGAAAACAAGCCGAAGTCAAACACAAGAGATCAGTCCACCAAACGAGGTACAAAGGAATAGGCACAAGCACAGTCGGGGACAAAGGCATAGGTCGGTCCAGGCAGAGTACAAGCGAAATGTCAAAGAACAGGCAAAGATCAGCAACAGAGAAACACATAAGAATCTCTCCAGCACAGATAAGCTATAACAGGCACAGAAGACTGGAAGCAGTGGAGAGGCTATAAAGCCCCAGCAGCCAATGACAGCATGGGAATGCAAAGGAATCACTCTGCTAATCATCTGCAACACAGCTCCGAATTCCACTCAGCTGTGCAGCCTCAGTGCAGGGGATGCCAAGAGAAAAACACATCTAGATAGAGACAAGGATGCTGCAACCCCCAGAGCACTAATCCTAATACTCCTGTGCTACTGCAGGCACAGCCACCGGAGGGAATAGGCCAAGTGCACCCTCCTGTGGTGGGGCACCGCCTGGGATTACAGGTCCAAAGAGCGTTTCCTAACAAATAAATTCCATGTTTCATCTGCATATGTCAGGTTTATAAAAAAGTAGTTTGTTTCTGGGATACCTTATATATATATTATAAAATTCATGTAGATCGAATGAGTATCAAATCAAAAACTTTCCATCAAGATCACTTCCAAATGCTTAATATCCTCAAGCCATATGCTATTGTTCAACAACTGAGGAACACCAATAACTGAATGGTCCTTTTACCAGCATGAAATCTCCTAATGTATGTTTTTTTTTGTGTTTCATTTTTAATTCACTTGAACAGCAGAAAAGAAATGTAATAAGCATTTTTTGTAAACGTTAAAGACTGAACTGAAAACTGAAAGAAGCAGATACATTGAGCATTTTTCTGTCTGTGTTACTTGTCCATTGCCTGAAATGTGGATGCTGCTTAAATCTGGTTTATGACTTGTCATCTATAAAAAGGTCACAAGCAGAAAAGGTATATCTTCCACTTATTATTAGTTCTACAATAGCTCAATAAACTTGAGTCCGTGTTGAAACAACCATTCTGTTCCATATGTTATGGTTGCGCCCGCCTCAGGGAATGCGTTTATAATTTGTGTTGTTGTAAGTGAAGGTTATTCTCTGCACCATTGCAACTTGGCGTGCCACACTGGAAATGCAGGAATGTGAAGGCAGTCACACCGTAATAATTTCTTTGCTGTTTTCGGCATTTGTTGCTAGCGCTGAGCTCTGCTTCCAATATGCTTTAGCAATTTTATAGTTCAGTGTCAGAATGTTATGTACCATTAAATGTCCAGTTCAGATACTGAATCATTAAACATTATTCAGATCTCACTGCCACAGAGGATCTCATTGTCAGCACAGAACCCATAATCTTTATCTTTGGTCTTAATGCTTAAAGATAATTTCTGAGATAAATGGACAATCGTGTTTTAGCTGGTGCCTTTTCTATAGTAGGAAGTCATTGCTTCTCAAAGCCCCTTTGTATATAATGATTGGGAACATGTTTAAAATGTTTAAAATAAAATAATTTTATTATTAGATTTACCCAGTGGGTACTATGTTTTCCCTGGGAAAACCTAGGGATTGCATTAGGAGAGTTCTGCTTGTATAACTCCATTGGGTTAGGGTAATGAAATAAGGACATTTCCCTTTGAGTAGGTTGTGCAAAATGTTAACATTTCTACATAGCCTATATTATATTTAGCTTTGCTACTGACAGTGATGTTGAGAAAGAAATATAATTACAAACATTTTGGAGGCATCAGCTAAGGGCCTAATCTTTCCTAGCTTGTACCCCCACAAGAACCCATTAGATGGTAAGCCTTCTAGACCTAACGGGCCTTAGGATACAGTTTCATCTGTGAAACTGTAAGATCTAGCTAATATAGAATGGATCTGGTCCAGGATTCAAAAAATTTAGTAGCAAATAGCAAATTACTTTGAAGAAATCTATTCCAGGTTTGCTGGATCACCCAGCTTTACTGATGAAAGTGTATCCTCTCCAGCCTTAGAGAACTTTAATAAATCAGGCTAATTGTTTCTATTTTTTCTGTAAAGCATTGTGATTAATAAACAAATACACTGTAAAAATAAAAACAATGCATTTCAGTTATAAAATATTGTTATAGCTTGATATACTGTTTAGTTGATTGGCTTTCAAATTCCCATATGGGCAGTTCCAATAGTCTGGAGATCTGCAATCATACTCTCAGGTAGGCCTCCATATTTACTATTCAGAGCAGGAAATTTTACCCCTAGCTATCCCCAATATTCTGTTTTATCAAGAGTGACATAATTAAATAAGGCTACGTATATACGTTAGACTTTTGTCGTACCATATTGTTGATTACCTGGGACTACTCTCTTTTTGTATGTTGATAGGATGTTTTACACTACAAACATTAATATACTCTGTGTGTTTTGCTATAAATTCTTCATCATTGTAATAAAAAAATATATATAAAGGCCAATATAAGAGTGGTTATACAGATACAAGTTAATAAAATGTTGACTGAAAATATTGTGGCCCCCTACAAGGAGGGGAGGATGTAAAAGACTTGAAAGCTATAGTACAAATAGTTCCGGTGTGTGATTAGTGACGGTAATTTTAGTAGCAGGGCTGAACAGTTTTGTATAAAGATATATGAAATAGTTAGGAACTCAGATCATAAAGTAATCTGAAGTTCTAAGAGGCTTTTTAAGGCTTGCAGGTTTTGTGAGTTTCTTGTGTCATTAGGGAGGGAATTCCACAGCAGGGAAGATGTGCTGGGAAAATGCTGAATTAATGAGTAAGAAGAGGTGATCAGAGAAGAAGAGAACTAACTGCACAACAGCACCCAAATATTCACACACAGGGACAAAGGAATTCGGGCTATTCACTTACAAGTGAATGTGATGAAATATCACATTGCAAAGAATACCCAATTAAAGGAAACCTAAATAAAACCAGATTTTCCTAGCATAATATTGGATGGTTAACGTCAGCAGGGCTATATCTCAGTAACAAAACTAATTGAAATATTCCTTGCAAGGGAATATTTCACTTTGCTATTTAAACAGCCAATGCTCCTTTAGCAAATCTACCCCATTTTGTGAAGTTCCATTGATCAGTATACCCACCAGTGTTGCATGTAGAGTTGCATGTAGTCCTTATTATACACAGACAGGATTATCAGTGTCTCAGCAATGCAGATTATCCATCAACATTATTTCTGATTATCCATCAGCAAATTTTCCCAAAACTGAGCCCACCAGCAGTGCATGATTTGCAGGTATCCTATCATATACACCATCAGGGTAATTCGTATCTCAGCAATGTGGATAAACTATCTGCATTTTTATAAATTTCACACAATATGCAATGTTGATGGGAGTTGAAGTCAGTCTTGGGAAACATCAGCTTAGATCATAAACTCTTGTAGGCAATGAATTCAGTATTTACTTGTTGCTTTATTAGAACTGTGATCTATATCATGTTTTTAAATACAAAAACAGTAATGTATATCTGAAGCCAACATTTTCTTTAAACATTGGTGCATACACATAACGCCTCTAATGAAAATTGAGGTTGTTGGTTTCATATATCCATCCATGGGTCCAACCCTCAGGGCCATCTCATTAAGAATCATTTTCTAGTATTTAGTTTTGTCTGGGTGCCTGCTAGAGAGATTCATTTACTCATGACCACTACCACCAGGACAGAAAAGAAAAGGAAATTCCAAATTTCGAGTAATCACCCAAACAGGTAGCATGAAAAACCATATAATTGGGTTATATGTTCTAATTACTACTAAGGGGCTGTTTTCCTTACTTTTAAGATTTTCTCTCCTTTCTGTATGTTGAAGACATGAAAAGAAGGGAGATCTCTTGATCTGGAGACAGACGATTTAAAAGAACCTGACAAAGGATTGTACCACTGCCTACTCTATCCAAAATGAAAAATGCCTTTAGATAAACTTCTGAGTGCTTACAAAAGGAACTTCTTAATAGTTACTTCCGTTATGTGTGGTGAACTATTATGAACTCTGCTGGTCCAAAATCTTCTCCTTTCAAGAGCTACTTCCTATGGCAGACTTCACACATGTGACCCACTTCTTTGTGATGAAAATGGTTCCTCCAGACGACTTCACCATCACTATTGTTCCCTGTAGTGAAATAGTGCTAGCAAATGGAACCACAACACATAGTAAGGGACCAAGTGATCTACCTATTGCTAAAATGGTAAATAAAGAAGGTTCCCGTTAGCTGCAGTTCCTGAAACGTTCAGATTCACCAACTGGGGTGAAATCTATTCACATTCTCCCCTTACAGATACCACCTACTAGTTTTTTTTTTAATTATGCAATTGTCAATGGCCAAATCAGGTGAACATTTGCTGTGTGCAGGCGCTTTCTAACAGAACTTTTATTTGTTTGTTTTCTTCCTGCATTCTTTGAAATATAACTTGAAAGGCAAACAGGTCATTGCCAATAGATTTCTAGAGTAAATGTTCCCAGAGTCCAGCAATTATGTCCTTGCAAACCTTTAAGAGGTTTTAATTGAAGAGCGCTGTAGAAGTCGGTTCTGTTTTGTGCATTCCAGACAGTGATAAATTGAAGTACGAAAATCAAACGCATTTCAGTTAGTGAAAGCCTTTTTGCCACCTTTAGTGTCAGAAGGCATATTGATTCTTCCAGTGAGGCTTTAGTATGAGATTACATGTTTATTCTGTTAATTGCCCAAATGCTGATGTCCAGCAAAGCACCTTCGGATGAGCCACTTTGTAATCAAAACCTTGTGAAATAAACCTTAATTGAGCAAATTCCAAAATAGAATCATTGTAAGGTTTTGGCTTCATTTAAAAACTGTTATCAAGTATCAAGGCTGCCTGCAATATCTACATTTATGATATAGGAGACAGATACAGGAAATCCATAGCTAGCACTACTCTAATGACTAGAATAAAAAAGCAAAAAAACTGCATGTCATATCATTGAGCTGCTTTCATTCCCTGTGAAAGATCAAAGGTGTTTTTGGGTCAAGTACTGTACAGGAAATCATTAATCACGGTTAGTCAATCTGAAACAAATTGCATTTGTAGTGTCATGACTTTCAAATAAAACTTTAGGGACTATGTTGAAAGTGAAGGACAAGCTAAATTACAAGCTTTTCCTGCTGATGTGGGCTCCTGGGTTTTTACCTATTTCCTGCTTCTTTCCTCTTTAAAATCATTAAACCGCGTACCTTTTATAAGTCAGCTATAAAAACATTCCTGATTATAAATGGTAACTTTTCCCTACTGTCAAACAGTAAAACCTGTGAGTTAAATTGTGTGAACCCACAAACAAACAAAAAAGTCATGTTTTGTAGCTTACCAGTAGTAATGGATTATTTCTCTTCTCTCTGTACCCCTGTATTTGAACCTTAGTACAGGTTTTGATGGGAGCTTTCACTAAGATAAACAGGAGCATCCCAAGTAGCTAGTGGTTGCAAGGGTCACCCAAGTACTTCATTTTATTTCCGATACTGGAAAGCAGGTATTTTGGTAGGGAGGTTCTGTGGCTGGTAGTAACTTTAGTTCCTATTATTATCATAACCTTGAGATTACTTTCAAGTAGTCACTATTTTACTCTTTTTGTCCGGTTTCTCCCTTAAACTTATTGATGAATGAAAAAGTTCAGCTTAATGAGAATTAAAAAGGTCCCCATACACATAAGCGGTGGAAAACCACAATGGTTAGCTGCTCCCAGGTACATAGAAAATTGCTACTGTGCCTCCAGCAGCGGCAAACCACATGGCAGGTCAACATGATTGCATACAAATCCCATGTGTTTGTGGTGTTGGTGGTGTGTTCTTCCTCCAGAGGTGCAAACGCAACCGTAGGGCGACTTTGTTACTTCAAAAAACTATGCCAGATTCACCACAATGCAACCAAATGCTACTCCCATTAGGCTGAATTGGAGCAGTTTGAGCTGGATTGAACTTTCGGTACAAGGCTGAGGTCAACCACAAGTTATAGGTACATTGGTAATAACTTACAAAAAAAGGGGAAACCTAAATGAATTTGTGGTGTTCATTAATATTATTATTAAAAAATCTTCTTTTCTAAAATTTATATCAAAAGCAGCCAGCCATGGTATGAGCTGTTGCGTATAAAAAAATATTACAACAGGTATCACAAAGGTATTTCCTGGTGGTACTCTGCTGTATTTTACATTTCTCTACCTGGCATTCATATCATATTATTTTTACTTGAGCAATATTATGGTACAGGCTGAGTGTGTAATGAGAAGTAGGAGAACCTGTTATTAGTTATGCATTAGGTGTAGGTAAGTGATGAAACCTTTGTTTATTATATGTTTGCACACGCCATTGCTATTTAAATCTATTTCTGGCTTGTATGCACCTGGGATACCAATTAACCTTTTGCATTTGTATAGATAATGGTGGTCAGTAATGTTCTTCTTTTTGAGAAGAATTCATTTTAGGAAAGTAAGAAGATCATCAGATCAGTAAGTATAGGGCTGATTTTAGAAATTGATCTCAGGTAAAAATGTTATCATAGCAATCAAATAAATTACAGCTGTTGAATTCTAGTTCAGATAAGAAAACAATATTAAGGACCAGCTGGAGAGTTTTTAGAAATTAGTAGGGTGTTTTTCAATGTATTTAAAGCTGGGATGTAGTTAATAGGAATGAATGTCGCACTTCTGCAGAATCATTTTTGCAGAACAAAGTATGTTTCTGCACCATGCTGAATTTCTATGGAAACTACATTTTAATTCTGCCATGTTGCTAATTCTTCATAAACAGGTCCAGCATAACTAGTTTTTATCAGTTCATTACCAAGATGTGGGTTCCTAGGTGTCAATGCAAATGCTGATATAATATACCGCCAGCCAAATACTGATTGGCCATCTTCCTCCCTGTATAAGGCAGTATAAGAATCATTCTGTGTGTAGTTGCTGTACATTAGGACATTTTAAAGAAGGACAGTAGATGAACTGTTGTGTGTTTTTTTTCAGTAGTTTGTCTGTAGATTGTCATAACCTTATGATTGCAAGTCTGAAGTTTAGATGCTCACTTTTTGTATTTAAACTTTTCAACTTTGGGTTGTTTTTTTCCTATATAATGTACTATAGTTTTGCATTAATCTCTTTGACAACCATTATTCCTTTTGCCTCTCATTTAATTTACAATGGTCTAGTTAAGTATCAAGGTTAGGCTTTGTTTACCCCATTTTTAATAAATAAATGTGTCTTGTCTTTAAATCTAGGGAAGAAATATTAAGCCTCCCTTAGTATTTCAAACATACACTTATCTAGCCATGCCAGTCTGAGTGGCCAGAAAAAAGGAAGATAGGCAGCATACCCACCAACAATTTCCATACCATGCTACGCACAGTGCTATGAGGATGTATTTTCTGTCTGTTCCTCGAAAACGTAAGTGCTCTTTGGAGCTTATGCTGGAAGCCAAGATAAATTCCCACAAAAAGTAAAAACCAAAACACAAACATTGCTATAAAGTCCTTTAAATAAATAAAACATGCACTTATTGATTTTTATTAATACAATTTATTTATGTCCCCAGAAGTTACTACAGTATCAATCATGCCATCCAGCAATGTAAATCCATTGTCAATGATGATGACCCAATGAGTGATAATGTTAACTCGCCGCACTCCTGTTACTAAATGACAGATTCCCTGCTGCAGTAACGTGCCAGAAATATTGAATAATCTATTTACTAAATTTACATTCTGTTGTAGACAGTCTAAGCTAGGTTTCCTGGACTCTAGGATTCTTCCAGGGGCTGCTTAGGATTTTTGGAACTGTGACTGACCTCCTATTTGATGATGCCTTCATAGTTCTAGGACCAACACCACATGGTAGAGCCTGCTGCATGACTCTGGTGGTGTTTTCAGGTGTATGTAAAGGTGTTATCCTAGCCACCACTGTAAGGGAGGCTTTCTTCCCCTGGCCATCAATTTATAGACTTTTGGCAAAAACTTTGTTTTAAGACCTTAAAATTATATTAGGGTTTGCTCAGGAGCTTGAGAAAGCCTGTTTTACTGGTCTGAAACAATAGCGAGGTAAAAATAGTACACAGCTGGGTTTGAATTGTAGGTAATACAGTTGGTCCACATTTCCAGGGACAAATCTTAAAATTTGCTGAATAGAATCTTTTCAAGATTTTTCCATGCCAAAATGATTGAGTATGTTTTTTTACAGCAGAAAGTACTGCTGCTTTGAGATGTATTAATATATTTAATAAAATCACCAGTTTGACATTTTATTTCAGAAAGCTGTAGTATATATGAATTTCCCCACAAGTCATTTAAAATGTATTTACTCCCTTGGAATTGTGATTGTCATAAACGTTGAATCATAGTAAGTTTTTATTTTGATGTCCATTACCTTTGTTCATCTGAACACCACAGTTTTTTATGACTTCCTTGCAACATTACTCGCATTCTCTTAATTTCAGCCTCAAATTCTTTATTGGATAAATGTCTGGATTCTAACTTGGCTATTCCAGGACATTACCAGTGTTGTTTTTAAGCTAGTTTTGTGTATGTTTGGCTTCATGCTTGGGGGCATTGTCTTGCTGGAAGACATCTTCTCCCAAAGCTCAGGTTTCTTGCAGACGACATTATTTTGTCGTTAAGGATTTATCTGTATTTTGCTGTATTGATTTTACCCTGTGCCAAAACAAACCTTCCAGAGCCTGCCACACAGCAACATATTATTAGAAATACACTGACCCCACCATTCAAGGTATTAAATTTGATAGACAAATAGCTCAACTATGGTTTTATCAGACCGTATTCAGCTACCCCCAGGAGTCTCAGGTGCCTTACAGCAAAGCTCAAGGTCTTATGTGTTTATTTAACACTTTCTTTGTGGCCACTTCTGGAGATTCACCCAGGTAATATTTATATGAATAGTGTCTCCAATCACAGCTACTGAGGCTTAAATCTCTGAACAAATGGTCGTAGGTTTCTTGGTGGCCATCCTGGCTAGTTTGCACCATCACTTCGGTTTAATAGGCAGCCTGTTTTGAGGAGGATTTGAGGTGTCATACCCTTTTTATTCCTTAGAGATTGATTCAAAACAAAATTCCACCAAAACATGAAATAAAAATTGATTAGACTTTAAATGATTGATTTTGATGAAACAATATTCAACTGTGGATCCGCAAGGAGCACTGTACACATGCCAGATTCCTATCTGATATCAGCCATCGGCCGATAATTGGACGAGAACCATCTGACATGTGTACAGCCTAATACCAGATCTCATTTAGATGCTTACACTGCTAGCATTTCAATAATCTATTAGTGTATGCAGATCTTCATTACTGTTATTTATGTCTTTTATACCTGCCTGGTGTTCAACTGTAAACTAATAGATATTCATTTACTCAGAATGTTTCATGTATCCATCTCCTGCTCAACGCTTGTCAATCACATTTTCATGCAGTTCCTTGTACTGGGCTTTTGACACCATAGTAAAGGTTATATCACATCACTAACCAGTTGGTGAAAACCACAGAACATTGAAATTTTCCAATAGGATTAAACTTCCTTGAATCTCCTTGACTAACCAGAGGTTTTTTTTCTAGTTAATTATTTATAGATAATTGTGACTTTGAAAACTAGATGACTTAGGTGTATCATAAAAAAGGAAATAAAGACTTTTAATTAGGGACATTGTTTTTTTTCATTTTAATTAATACAAATCACATTTTTACATGAACACGGCAAATTAAAATTCAATTTAAATCAATATGATATGACATTAAAATATGAAAACCCCTTATTTATAAGCACAGATAGGCTAAGTCTACACTTATCTGTTATAAATGTCCATACAGCTTTTTTATGCATTTGAAAAGATGTTTTAGACCAAGATATGTATCAAAAAAGAGTTAGAATAGGGTAAAATGCCTCTCAAATGCCCCAAAAATGCCCATTTATGTTATCAGGTTGTTAACGGTTGGAGTTTTTGGAGCATTTATGGGTGTTTTGGGGCATTTGGGATGTGTTTTTGGGAATTTAATAGTCCAATCAATACAGGATGTATTTTCTTAACAGCCCATCAAGAAAACATCCTGGTGTGGACGGGTCGATTGTAATAAATGGGAATTTCAAACATGGGCATGTAGATTAAGCCTTATTGCTTTTACTTAAACATTATACTCTGACAATTCAATCTTTGAACAATTTGATTTACATTTACCAAAATTATGTAATTTTATGAGCACCTACCTAAACTATCGATTTTGTTTGAGTAAGAGTCCTTGCAATACATTGCTGTTGGTAGATCTAAAAACTTTACATCTAGATTGTATTGTGTGAAGAGTTTTTGTGAAATGTTTATCCCAAGTTCGTAACATTTGCCTTTTTGCTATACCTAATGCATACAAACCTTAAATGTACAATTAATGACCTTGGACAACTAGTAATAGCGTTTAGGGCTTAGAGGATACAACTTTGTAGAGTCGTAGTGCTGAAATAATTAGTGCCACATTCACATGTTCTATGACTTCTTAGGGAATAGTCAAACTAATTAAATGCTGAATTTTCTTAAGTTAGAAGGACACATCATTCCACAGGAATCAATGAATCTCCTAACAGTCAATGATTAATACTCTTTCAATGTCATATGAGAGTGCAACATCTCTAAAGATGTTGTCCTTTTAATTACACTGTGCAGTGATGTGCAGTAATCTATAGAAGCCAATCAGATTTCAGCTTACAGTGACATCACTGAAAGACATTTCTGCACTTTATTTTTCTCTAGAATGTGGGAAAATCTATTTGGCTCGAAAAATGAGCGTTTCTATGTTTTTTTAGAAAATGAACTGATCTTTTCACAGTTTTAGAATTATATACAATATTGCACAAACCAGTGCATAATATATGACCTTACATGTAAGATAACTTTGCTTTTCATTGGTCTTCACTACTAATATTATTAAAATAGATGTAAAGAATTCCTTTTTATTTTATTTATTTTTAATGTTTTAGCTTTTTTATAATTCGTTATTTAACTGCTGCTGATCTCCTTCAACTTGTGCACAATGTGAACGGAAATCTCCATTGCAAGCCCACATAAGAGGGTGACAACCGAAAGGCAAAATTGGGAGAGGGGGACCTAATGTTGTTACCCTATATTAGGAAATGTTTTAACAAGGCAGGATCACCAAAGGGTATTTAAAGCAGAACTAAAAAAACTCACCTTTTCCGAAGATTCCTCAATCTCTCTGGAGCTTTCCTGGATTGGGTCCTGTGCCATATGGTTATCGTCCCTGTAGGAAGGAGGCGTCGGGCACTGCCATTTTCTTTCTTCTTCCTGCTTCTGCCTGACCAAGCACATAGAATCCACTGATGATAGCTGCCATTCTCCAACTTTCACCTGTATATGACAAGGAAATAATTTGTAATCTGAAGAATATGGTGATGCATTTATAAAGCCCCAAATCTTTCACCAAACATTCTCTGATGTGGAATCAATCTCTGCTATTGAAAACAAATGTATAGGGATTGTTTAATCCACTGCTTTAAAATTACAATCCCAAATAAAGGCTATAATGTTACTCTTAATGATTTTGAATCTCACAAACCCGTTTTTTTAACCATTTTATAGTGTTACTTTTGTTATGTTAGGCCTTCTGTAACTGACACTAAATTATGTCTCTAATTATGCCTCCTTTACAGCTTCAACCCACGTTTGTCTTCAGTAATTTCTTTTTGAACTATCATTTTTTTTCATTAGATCTTTCTATTGTCATCTACTCCAAACTGTCAACTGTGCCTTAAAGTAAACGTGTAAACTTTTGTTTCAATCAGACAAAGCCAACCACAAGACAGGCTGATACTGTTTTTTGTTCCCTTTAGCTAACCCATAGTGCTCTGGGAATCCCATATAAGATATTTAATGTTTATTTGTAAAATAAAAAATTGTATACATATATCACAAATACACGTAAAAAACATAAGTGTACAAGTTGTACCCAGAACCATTGTAGTTTCTTTGTTGTGACAAAGTTGTGACAAATAGTTATTAAAGCACATGATACTGGTATTTTGAGCTTGGAGAAGACAGCGTGGATTTAAGCAGTATTTATATTAGCTGGGTATCATGGCACTGAGCTGGAGGAGATGCTGCCACTGAGCTGTATCAGGGTTAGAGCGAGAGCAGGGAGTGCAGAGCGGGTGTCAGACACAGTATTAAAATGCCACACCAGATAATACACCATTTATCATCTATATTGTAAGAAACTCCTTACTCTGCACTTCTTCAATGCAATAAGCTTTATAAATCTTTATAACTGCAGCTTAAATACTGTGTGATGTGATGTTTTACAGGCAAGACTAGGCACAAGGAATATATGAGCGAATCACTCAGCTCCAGCGTGGGAATCGCAGCACGAGCCTGTGTTAATTGCATTTGAAGTTAATACCTTGTATTGTGGCTCAGCAAGTCCCCAGGCAGTGTCAATGTCATGTACACACCCCGCAGCCTCTTCTCTGCTTACTGAATATATTGGATGCTATCCCAGCACTGGGCACAATGCAGACATAAAAGCAAGGCAAGCTCACTGTAAGCATACCTAGAGAAATATGGTGTTTGTACTCTGTGAACAAATAACTGTAAACTATCATGCATTCGAAGGCTGTGTATATGTTGTTGGAAATACAATAAAATGGTTGGTACACATATGCACTTGGTGCTACCATGCACCCTGTTCTTTACCACCCCTGCCTAGTTTTAGTGCCCTCCTAAATCGGAGCACGTGCAAGGAAATGTGAGTCGCAGCACCAAAAAATTGAACTGTTTTTGTGTTTGTACCTGCTTAAGTATGTTTTCTCCAAGGGCTTTTATGCAGCAAGCTAATTTGCTTAAAGTATACATATACCTCATACTTTCGAGATATTCAGGGAGGGTAAACCTGATCAATTTATTTTTTGGTTGTCTTCACACAGGAGAATATTTATTCTTTCCCTGTCATGTAAACACAAATTGGAGTAAATCTGTACAAATTAAGAGTTCCCTATTTAGCCAGTTGCCCCATAACAAGTGTCCCCATTGAAATATCTCCCCTTCAGCTGTAACATTTTAAATTAGACTGTAAAGCCACACAATCACTTTTTTGAAGCAATGCCCCATACTTTGGGGATTGGTGACATGGAGAAGAGAACACATACGCAATCATGCAGCCTCTATCCGATAGGTAATAAAGTGAAGTTTAAAAAAACAAAATTCAAAATACAATAAATTGGAAAACTTAAAGAGCCTCCAGCTCTCTCTCTATACATTTAAGCAAAAATATGCACACTTTCAATGTATAAAGGACCATTCTTTATTACATTTTGGATATCGCCATGGAAGCTGGAGTGAAATGAATAAATCCAAGGTCATTATTTATGGTTAACTTTAAATAAGTGAGCTATTAAGATTTTAAAAGCTGCTTATGAACAAAATTGGATGTCATAATTTGCTATGTTTTGTCAGTGGGCACCATTTTCAGACGTCACATGCTTGGTAACTGTTTACTTAACATTATTTAAAATCTTATACTTTAGGAGAAAATTAGGGATTTTATTGCAATACAATTATTCATGGTGTATTTTTTCGCTAAAGGTTTAGTAAGCCATTTTACAAACAATAAAACAGCAAATCATTTGTTTTGAGAGTTTTATTATAATCATAGGACCAAAAATGTGTGTAGGAAATTGAAATAAAAATTCTTCAGTAGCAAAAGGGCTAAAGAGCCAACTTACCCCCCTACGATTCTTCTGATGTGAAGTTATTTCAATGTGTGCATTTTTAGGATGTGAGTAGCACTATGGTATGGTATACATCTTTAATTATACTTCATTATGTATATATATATACATATTCATATATCTACTGTATATAAATATATATATACAAACGAACCAATATATGTTTCATGATTACTAAATAAATTGATGGAGTACACGTAAGCAAAAATATCTCTGGCCTAGAAGTGGTTGATGGTTATGCCAATGCAGCTCTGCTATCCAATCATTCACATCATTACAAATCCAGATTATCATGGGTAAGCAATGATTAAAAAGAAAAATCTTTGCCAAGATATAAATAAATGTATACACCTTATTTTCTTCTTTATTTGGTTCAGTCAAGGTGTTTAATTCCAGTGCCGTAGGATCATAAAAGCAGATTATTATGTAACCACAAAAGGATTTATGTATAAAAGATGCCCAGCCTTCCAGATTCTGTCCCATTAATACTGTGATTGTTGGGCAGCATTTTCTTTTTCATGATTCTTTAAATTGTAGGTTTAAAAAATCAGGATTTCCAATTAGTGGGATAATGAATGCATTTACCTAATACATGTCTCATTAGAAAATAAAGGGGTTGGGTAAGCAAACTAGATACAAAATACAGAGACATTTAATATTAGGCTGCAGGGATTTAAAAAGATCTATGCAGACAGCTAAAACTACAAGTGAAATACAGATTTGTGAAATATCTCAAATTTAAAAAATTTAAAAAAGTATTTGATACATTTTTCTATTACTTGATATCTTCACAAGTTACCAAATATCTATTAGGGTTTAAATGTCCAACAAAACACACGTATACTTGTACACACGTATGAGATCTATAAAGAGAAGACTATCCATCTGTTGTGGCAATTTTCAACTTAGGTTGATTTTAATAGGTCATTTAAATAATCACATTAGTCATTTTAATATGTTTAAATCTGCAGGTTATATTAAAATATTATCCGCTGATGCAGATGATGATGATATGACAACACCTGTCTCATTGTCTCCCAGTGGTATTCCTGCGTTGTCACCTTGCCACACAAGCTTCCAGTGAAGAGTGGCTATTTAGATACTTGTTAAGTTTTTATTAATTAGTCTGTGTATTACCTTGTTACAATAGGCAATGGCATGCTTCAAATGCATAACTAGCATCTGTCAAGAATTCATTGAGATATTCCATATTGCTCAATATGATATATATATAAATATATATATGTACAGGTAGTCCCCGGGTTAAGGACATCCGACATTTGGACTCCTCCTGGATAAGAATGGGGGCTTCTCTGCTCGCTGTGTGCAGAACGGAGGCTGGATGGGAGGGAGGGGGCAGTTTGCATGACTTGCAGAAGAAATCTTTTGCTAAACACAGCTGAAGTTGTGGGTGATCTTAGGGGGTGAGCTCTTTCAGCAGCTTCTTTTAACTCTTTAATGACCAAGACAAACTCTGCAGTTGTTTATTTTTGCATATCAAAGCACAGCTTGCTCCAGAAGTTAATGAATGTTTTTTTTGCTTTGTTTTTGATTAGCTCACAGTGAGGAT
Source organism: Pyxicephalus adspersus (assembly GCF_032062135.1). NCBI lineage: Eukaryota > Metazoa > Chordata > Amphibia > Anura > Pyxicephalidae > Pyxicephalus > Pyxicephalus adspersus. The sequence goes on along the minus strand of NC_092858.1, from coordinate 152,992,856 downwards.
TTTATACAGTAACTGACACCACGCTGCCTAATGATTCGTTGAGAAAAACATCTGTCCTAATTGCATTTATTAAAATAATGTACCTGTTTCAACTTACATACAAATTCAACTTAAGAACAAACCTACATTAACTATCTCGTATGTAACCCGGGGACTACCTGTATGTATATATTTTTATATATATATATATATATATATATATATATATATATACTATGACACTTATAGTACTAAAGAACACACAGTATTTAAGTCATACCTGCAAGATATATAAAACAATAATGTTCACGAAAACTTTTTTCTCCAATTCTAATTCTGTGTCCGTTTGAAGGTTCCCATCATATCTTTATGTACAGAATGGTTCTATGTAAATTTATGTCAATCCATGCAAAATATCAGTTGTAATTTGGTTAGTAATGCAAATAAAATTACAAAATACCTGAGAGAGCAGTGCTGTCAAAACCTCTCATTTAAAATGAATTATGCTAATTATATATGCTGAAAGAAAACTATCTCTGTATTCCCAAATCTCTCCTAAAACACAGGAAGAAAAAAGATTCTTCATGCCTTTTTCTCCCATAAGCCTCATACTGTGGAATTTCATGTTTGCGAATATCATTTACGCCTTCAAAACAAATAATAATACCAACAGAATAACAATACAATTAGAATGTTGTAAGCCCTATTATGTGGTAGCCAAGGTCATGCAGTAACATTTTTTAGTAAATTGCACAATTCACATAGCTCCAGTCTTCCCTATGGAAAGTAATTAAAAAGCTTTCCCATAACTGCAACCTGCAGTTAACTGATGTACTGCTCTGTACCCCTTACAAGGGATATTTCACTTAGCTTACCATTGTACAAGAAAAAATCCTCTTTTCTGAGTATTCTGAGCAAAGTGAACTGTCACAGCATTCATTAAGATAAGTAAAGTATTTCATGCAATGTAATTTACCTTGGTAGAAGAACAGCCTAAATATCATTAGTAAAATAGCCCCATTGTTTTGCTGAAGCTTCTTTTCTAGGGCAGCACTAGAGGGGGCTCTTGAGAGAAAGGAGGCAAACTACCTATCTAGCACAATAAAGTAGTTAGGGTTCCCTCTAGTGGCAACCAGGGGCTCTCTTCCTTAGGAGAAAGTAGGGCTTAAAAAAGAATCTGGTAGGGGTTTTGTTCATAAGCTATTATATTGCTGAATAAGCATCTCAAAGCCACCATTAGATGGGAGTTTTAGGAGCCAGAAGCTGAACTACTTATCTAGCCTAAGTCAAAGTTTTGCCCCTGTCTCCAAAGAGTTTCTTCTAATGTTGACCAGAAACTGGATTTATTAGCAAACAGTTGGCCATAAATAGAAGGTGCAGGTTAACGTTCTCTTCACAACTCATTCATTTCATGAATAAGATTCTCTAGGCCACTGCTAGATGACAAAACCCATATTAGCCATCTAGCCTACCTTAGAGCTTTTCCCCCATCTTTAAAGGGTTCCCTCCAGTGGTGACCAGAAGTTTTCTTCATCAGAAGAAAGCAGGATATAAATAAAAGTTGCAGGTAAGGGATCTGTTCATAAGCCATTGTCTTGTCGAAGAAGCTTCTCTAGGCCCTCACTAGTTTTGAGAGACAGAAGCCAAATTACCCAACTAGCCTAATTCTGTGTTCTTACCCTGTCTCCTGCGGGTTCCTTCTAGAAGCTTAAAGAAGGGCATATATGCAAGCTGCAGGTTGAGGTTCTGTTCATAAGCCACTGTATTCTTTAAGAAGCTTCTCTGGGCCACCACCAGATGAGAGTTTGGGTTAAAGGAGCCATATTACCCATCTAGCCTTTCCCCTATCTTTCAAAGGTTCCTTTTAGTTGTGACTTGCAGCTGACGTCCTCGACAGAAGTATAACTTAAATTTTAAAACCGTATACCTTAAAGCTGCAGGCTGAGGTTCTGTCCATAAGCCAATATATTGCTGAAGAAGCTTCCCTGGACCACCACTACATGGGAGTTTTGGAAGACATGAAGCCATCTAGCCTATACAGAGCTTCTGAGTTCCGTGTTTCCATAAATGAACAATTTCACTTTGAAGAGAGCAGTTCTAAGAGCTTTCTTTCCCTCTGATGATCTACGTTCCCCTGCATTGGGCATTACAGAAATCTAAAATAAAGACAGATACAGGTGCTTATTCAAGCTGTGGTTAAAAATACATTAAATAGCTTAAAAAATACATTTCTGGATTAAATTGTGTTTAATATTTGCCTGAAGTTCAGTTTTTATGTTTCTTTAATAGCCAATACTTTGAATTTAGGAAACTTCTCTTTTCATTTTAAAACAAGTCAGTTTTAATCATGTAGATAGTTATTAGTATTTTAGAGGCATCAAACAATGCTCTAAAAAGCTTGGGGGAAATATTGTGGAGAAGCCCTAAAGGAATGTACATATTTTTGGCTGAAAACAAGCTTCTCTTGAGAATAAACACATAAATATGCTATAGGAGCAGAATGGATGATCCTATTATTCTTTAACATTCTCTGTATCTGTGTTTTACATTCAGGGAAGGATTGTGCTATATATTTGATGCCTTAATGAAAACCTGAAAGTATTGATCTGTGTTGGCTGTACTGTACTTTTTGTGGAGAATAGATCTTATCTGGTAGTAAATCTTCTTAGACTGGAGCATTCAAAATACAGTCACCTTGGTTTTACTTTATCAGATACTAAAGATGCCCTTACGTGTCCAGATCAGGTCGGCCTGATATAGCCATCCAAAGGGGTGTCCAAACATACCTGTTACAGGTGGTATAGATGAATGGCAATTACCCGCATAGTGCAGGAGACAATGACTGATGCCCCCCCTATTGATAAACATTAATACTGTTGTTTGATGCCAGAGTAGTTATGGGCAAACCATAGTGTGACCATCTATGAACCAACATTGATGATTAGTGACCGATTTTTCTATTCTTGTTGAAATTCTGCTGTGACACTGATAGCTTTCATCCTTGTAGCAACAGATGATAAAACAGCCATACCATACTTTAAGAGTTCCATTTATAAATGATGGTAATGATTGGTCTGTTGTACCAATTCATATAGAACCAACCAATAGAAGAGTGGAGGACATTGTTGGTCGATTTTCTTGATAGTTCTGTTTCAGACATGCAGACTTATGGGGCCTGAAGTTTTCCAAGGCTGGAGAAGATAGATGGGAAATTCTAGGTGATCTGGCAAACCTGGAATACATCTGGTCCAGGATTGAAAACATTTTACAACCAATAGCAAATGATTTTTAACAAATGTATTCCAAGTTTCTGGATTGCCAAGGTTCACCCATGATCCTCTATGTTGTCCGATCTTGGAGAGATTTAATAGGCCTGATTTATTAAAGCTATCCAAGCTTGGAGAGGATACACTTTCAGTGAAGCGGGGTGATCCAGCAAACCTGGAATGGATTCCTTCAAAGTCATTTGCTAGCTAATGTTTTGAATCATGGACCAGATCCATTCCAGGTTTTCTGGATCACCCAGCTTCATTGATCAAAGTGTATCCTCTCCAGCCTTGGAGAGCTATAATAAGTCAGGCCCATAAAGTGGGACTTATATTTGCACTTCCAACATAAAAAGCACAGGCTATGCAGGAAAAGTAGCAATGAGGTAGCAGCAGAATGGCACTGGCTAGCAGAGTAGGATGATACCAGCATAGACCCATGTGTCCTTCATTGAAATCATATCCTTTTACCCTCCTAGTGATCCTTAATATTTTGGCATTAACTCTATAGTTATAGTGCAGAAATCAAAAACAAAGCCTGCTCCATCCTGATTAAAGGCCCTGATTCAGCAGAGCATGTGCTGGACCTCTGCAAAGACACCACTGTTTCTTCACAGAAATCAAGTTCCCTATCTGTGGCATACTGGAAAAAGACAGGATTTTCTTTATTTTTAGAGAAAACAACCTACAAGACTTAGAACAACTTTTGTTTCGATGCTCCTGGAATGTATTTAGTTGATCTGAGCCATTGGTTATTTGGGCTTTAATACCCAAGGCATGCTGAAATGACTTACAATACTGTGGACTGGTAGGCACAAGATATCATACAATCTACAACTTGATAAATTAGGGCTTTTATGTTGTGTTAATATGTTGCTGTTGTTTTTTTTTTCTGCTTCTACTACAACTACTTATAATGTTGTTATTTTTGCAACGACTGCAGCTTCTAAATGGTACTCTGTACTACTACTTCTTCTCCTATGGCTTCTGCTACTATTTCTTTTGCTGCCACTACAGGTTTTATTGTTGGTGTGTCATCTACTACTGTTCTACTACCACATATTCTGCTGCTACTGCTATCGTTGGGGCTATATCTACTCATGTTCTGCTCTTCTAACTACAAGTTCTACTAATACTTCAGCTGCCACTTCCCTTTCCAATAATACTTTTTTACATGCTATTTAGTTACTACTTTGCACCTTACAAATGTTTTAATACTCCTGGTCAGAGGAGGCCATTCTCACCATACAAAATTAGCCAATGATTTTTAAATTCCTAAATTGGAATCCCATCCATCTGGTCTAATCTATTGCACAAAATGGTCATAAAATAGCATGCAGCTTTTATATTATGTGTATGCTTTGACTGTTGATGCAATCTGGTGAAGGTGACTTTTCAATGATGAATTGCATTACTAAAGCAGAAACTAAATAGGATGATGAATTTCTGCCTTTAGAAGTCCTGTTGCGGGATGTCATGGTATGTGTATATATCTCTATCATGTCTCTGCTGATATTACAACCTCTGTCAGCTGTTCTCTAACCATTGTGTGCCAGAAAGAACAATTCTGCTGTAAGCGAATGTGACCTTATAGAACACCAGGCCTTGTAAATCACGTGTCCCTTATCTAAGACCCTCGTTTATATTAGTTTATGTCCAGCACAAGCACTGATAAAAGTGGGAAGTATGGGGTTTAGCAATTTATTTTCTTTGGGTTACATGCCTCAGTCTTTGATTTAATGACTGTTACAGTGTCTGTAGCAATATATTACAGGCAGTGAAGCCCGGTTTTAACAGCCAAACTGTTTTGTCCATGTTTTACAGTGTAAATATTCCCTTTGTGATTATAGGAATAGTGCATTATTTATCACATTACAACAGGAAACCCAGACATGGCTTAACATACGGCAATATATCATTATTATAGCAGTTGAAGACAGAGCTGAACAAATAAGGTTCATGTTGTGGCATATAAGATAAAGAGACACCCCAATTTTCCATAAAATACTTTGTAAAATGTATTGTATAACTATAGACTGAGGAAAGTATTACTCTAGATTACTTTGGGACAAAATCTACGTTACCTCTGTAGGGGGACCTACATTTAAATATTTTGGCCAGTCCAGAGTTGGGCTTAATAGCGGGGTTACATTGATGTGAGTAACTGTGTGATTGTTGAAATGCATAGTGTTGGTGTGTTGGATCTGTGTAGTAAAAGCTGACAAACTACATTGGGAGAGGGTACAGACAGTTAGAAAAATTAAATTTATTACTGATTGTTCACACTGCCTTTTTTGAGAGCATTTTTTTCTTTTTTTTTTTGTTAACTTTTAAATGAACATTAAAGCATCTTCCCTTGCAAAGCACACTAAGTCCTAATGTTTTGTGAGTAAGGGTCTTTTCTTACCTCCGGTCCCTAAAATGAGATGTGGGGGTTTGTTAGGGAAGCTTATTTTGAAATTTAGAAGACTCCTTTACTGGGAAGGGGAATGACCCGATATCTCCTCCCACCCAGGATAATACATACATGGGTATTACTTGGTCATTGACATTGAACCTAAGGTTCCCTACACATTTACTGCCCTACCGGGGATCTGACGTTTAGTGGCTGTGATTCAAAATGTAAACATCGGAAGTTGTTGTTTTGATGAAAAGACTGAAGTTGATTTATAGGATAATTGACATAAATTTATATTGCTGAATGATGTGATTGATCTGTGTGTTTACTTATATTTACTCTTCTTGTGAATAAGTAAGGGAAACTAATGTATTCCTTTATTTTTTCCCTTAAAAGGAGACAAAATGTGGTTACCCTTGATAAAGGCAACTTCCAGATTTAACCCACTGCCCCTATACTAAACTTCACATCCTTTTTGGGAACCAGATGTGAGGAAGAGACTTTTATCCCTCAACACTGAAATAACATTTGTTCACGAAGGATGGGAGGCTGTGATGCCCTCTTTGCTAGGTTTGCCAAATGTTGAAAGGCATGTGACCTGGTACCCCAGACTAGTAGGCTACATTTTTCTGCCTTTGCTGCCCAATCAGGCTGCATACCTGAATAAATGTCTAGTTGGAACTAAAGGGAAATGCCATGCCTTTTTTAATTAATTATTAAACAGTATTTATATAGCCCCAACATATTACGCAGCGCTGTACATTAAATAGGGGTTGCAAATGACAGACAGACACAGACAGTGACACAGGAGGAGGGAAGACCCTGACCTGAGGAGCTTGCAATCTAACCAATGAATAAAAAATCACTGCACAAAACTTTACATTTTAATTTTTGTTTTTTCTTGCATTGCTTACATGCTTACATTGCAGGACACAACTCTCAGTGTCAGATTTAAAAGTAGTTTGAATATTATTTCTAAAACAACTTAAATTGGAAGCAAAAGCATTTTCCATAGACTTCAGTGGTGTTAAGCTGTTCAAAGATTGTGGATTTTAGGTGGAATCTGGAAAAACAGCTACAAACTATACCAGGGCAAGCTCACTCATTCCTATCCAACACCAATGGACAAATGAACTCCTTCACTGTCTCCTTGTCCAATCAAGGGCTAGATCTCTGGCATTTCAACTAGAGATGAGCCTCTGGCATTCTCGAGAAAATTTCTTTGAAGTTCCCATGGGTTCGCAAAATTTCGCGAAACCATCAGAAATCACTATGGGAGGATTATCACAGCTGCATTCATAAATACAGCTGTGTGAATCCTCCCGTCAGTGAATCCTGTGAATCCTGCTCTGCTCCCCTGATTGCTGTTGCCGCCCTGTAGTATGTGTTCCTGGATAGAGTTTCTAGATCCAGGAACACAGGACTCCTGTGTTCTTGGATAGTGAAACTCTATCCAAGAACACATACAACTCGTAAAGGGCTGCAAGAGCAATCGGGGGAACAGAGCTCACAGCTCTGCTCCCCTGATTGCTGTTGCCGCCCTGTAGTATGTGTTCCTGGATAGAGTTTCTTGATCCAGGAACACAGGACTCCTGTGTTCTTGGATAGTGAAACTCTATCCAAGAACACATACAACTCGTAAAGGGCTGCAAGAGCAATCGGGGGAACAGAGCTGACAGCTGACAACTCAGGCAATTTGAACAAAAGGTGCAGAATTCTTGCTTATTAAAAAATAAAATAAAATCCATCTTCTACTGTAGTTTATCCAGCTAGTAATAAACATAATAAGCATTAATTGGGCTTTAACTAGTTAAAATGTAAATTTACCCTTGAAGAGATGCCAAGATAATGAGAAATAAAAAATAGAGTCACCACACTGTACAACGCAGTAAAGTCTGACTGGTTTACAGTTCTTCCCCTAGTCTGATTGCTGATATGCAAGAGATTACAGTAGCTTAATAAAAAAGACAGATTGAGATAGTATTTAAAATACATCTAAGCATTTTTAATGAACACATAACATGATTAAATGTGGGTCTTTTATATCTTCCTACACTTACTCTTTAATGAGAATGGATCTTCATAATGACTACAGCAGGTGTGCAGACCTAGGAAAATATATAATGTAATGTTCTAGTCTCTATTAGACACTGCATTATGAGTTGTGTGTGGTTTAGTTTTTGATCTGCAAGTTCATAAAAGTGTGCACAGTATTTCTTCTTTAAATGATTCATCCTTTATAATGCTTTTTTTGGTTAACAATGTGAATGATAAAATGAATTATCTACCAATGTCCCTGTTAATTTTGGAGAAGTAGCTGAGTGAGGCAAAAAAGCGGCTCATGACTTATTTAACGGATTTAAGTCAAATTGTTTATAACATGCCCCATTACCGTATACTTTTATGAGACTTTTTTTTGTCGCGTTAGAATTTTTCGTTGGCTTCAGCTATTTTCTCAGCTGGTTGTCACAGCTAATCTCCTAAGCCGTGAGATCTGTCTGACTTCCACTGCTGTTGTTGAAACACTGAAGCTAAGTGCCAGGATTCTGATTGTCTCTGTTTCACTTTATGCACTTCCTTTTATAAAATCTGCAGTATGTATTACTGAGCAGTTAGACTAATTATATTACCATTTGCTAGGGGGGCATAAAGCAGAGTTTTTATTTTTTTATTTATTTATTTTTTTATATTTTGTCTTTGTGCTTATTCAGGGCACAGTAACGGGTTAATACCATCTGCTGTTATTACTTACCTACCCTGGTCACTTGTTGCTGACCCCAGTGGAAAGCTCTTTAGTGGGAGACTAAAGTTTATAAATAGACTTTTTTCCAGACACTGTTTGACATGTATTCAAGCCTGGTGATTGAAGGCTTGGGAATTGTTCATTACATAGTAAGAACAAGGTGAGGTCATATGCTCTAAATGGCAGCTGAAGTTAACACCAGTGCATATTATACATACGGATCGAAAATAGTTACTTGGTTGGCTTTTATGCCTTTTGCTTATTTAATAAAACTACAAGGTATTGTCATTGACCCATTTACATGATCTGGATATGTTTTAGCAGGACCTGGCAAGGTCCAAAAGCCAAGGTATACTCTGAAAAGTGAGATTTTGAGTTGGTCTCCTTTCCCAAAACCAGATTATAGCCATATGCTACAAAGCAAACCCATTACTTGAATGGATGATATTGGATATTACTTCTGAGCACATCTGCAATATCGGAAGACATTGTGCTTGATTTATTAAAGCACTCCAAGGTTGGAGAAGATAGAATATCATGGGAGAACCTGGTTGATCCAACAAGGCTTGAATGGTTCTGGTACAGGATTTAAAATATTTGCCAACTAACAGCAAATAATTTTTACGAAATCCATCTTCTCCAGTCTTAGGGAGCTTTAATAAATTGGATTCATTATGTACAGTCTTGCAGTTCCAACCATTTTTACAAGATGCTATTCAATTTCTAAACATGTTGCAGCAAATACAGAAGACTATCTGCCCACAATCTAAATTTAGGATCCAAATGTGAAATAAAAAGGATGTGTTCATAATATGGTATTTTAAAAAGCCAAGTCCAGCATCTTTGTATGTCTGTGCACAGTAAAAGTTTAAGGATACTTTTCACTCTCTCATTTAGAAAGTTTGTGAAATGTATCATTAGCATGGATTTGTAATCAAATATATATATATATTTTTTAAATGTTCATTCTTCATTGTGAAATACTTTGGAGTACTTTGGAGTTTTTTTTTGTTTGTTTTTTTAAAAAGAAATCTATATAATTGCAATGCTCGCAATGTATGCTAATTTAATTTTAAAAACTAAAATAAAAATCTTTTTTTGATGAAGTTCAGACCCCAAAGTATAGATAAAGTTTTATTTTAGGCAATACACTTCAAAAATATATAATCTGCATATTTTACTTTTCTTCGTAGTTTGTTAATTTCTTGCTCTTCTCCCAGCACCGTTCACAGAGTCCAGGGGTAAATCTCACCATCCTGATGTGTAATGTATGCATCTGCACAGACTACAATAAGAGACCTTTTAATGAACTAAGCCCCCCTATCATTTATACTTTAAAAGTTAAGTTCATTAGCAAAGTGTACTGCACTGAAGAGTTTTAACCTCTGAGCTGTTTGCACTTTGTATTAACATTTAAAGCTGTGGTTTTCCACTTTTTCTTCTTTCTTGCCCAGTAGGTAGGCAAGGGAAATGAGGTCTGGGGTCTGTGTGCTCTTCCTAATTTCAAGATACTGGGGTTATGCATACTTGTTTCTGGTCACTGATTTAGAGATAATTGAAGTTAGAGATTCATGACAACCAGGTGACTAAAACTTTCAGAAGAGGGTTACCTAAGCTTCTAGTCCTGATCAATTTTACGCAACTGGAGTTTTACCTCCGCATTGAACATCTGCTGAGCTCTTTGATTTCTTTCATCTCCTTGAAAAAAAATACCTTCATCCCGTTGCTTTTCAATTTGTTCTTCTCACCAATGTGCAGAAATTACCCTAATCACATCTCTTTACAGTCCTAAATGCGTCCGCTTTTTTATTTCGCACTGGGGAATGTCTCCTACAATGTTGAAAATCCTTACTTTTTCTACATAAAAGCCAGGCAGTATATGACCAGTATTTATTAAACTCAGAACCAGTTTATAGATATTAAAAATGGTGCCTGCGTCATTAAATTTCCATTTTTTCCTCAAACATCATTATGAAGCCGCTTTGGCCATCTCTACCGGGTAAAGAACAGCAGCTCATAGAAGTTACGTTCCCCATCCTTGCTCTCAGCTCAGATCTTTGTCACAGGCTGTTGGAATTTCCTGATGCATACTAACAACGAAATGAGTTTCACATGAGGATGGTTGCAGTGTGCCTCCCTGTGGAGAGATGGCCTTGTGACCTTCCATTTTCTGTCTAAAGAAACTCTTATCTTTATTCTAACTGCCACTTTTAAGGTCTTAATACTATATAATGTGAATGACTAGACAGGAAGAGATTTTACTGAAAGACATATAGATATGTCATACAACTGAAAAGGATTTGCAATCCTGTTCAGAAACATTCAAAAACTAAAAATAAATATACAGAAAAGTAATATTTTTTATACAGAAATGATATCCCACCATCATCTGCATCGGCACCATTTAGAATAAAGATAACAAATATTCAACTAGTCAGTGCAAAGATTTTCATTTATTGTGTGGATAAAAGGAGATTTCCTCCAAAAAGACTTGTGTGTCCTAAGACTCCTACAGTTCATGGTTGTTCACCTGTGGCCCTCATTCATCAACCAATTTTTTTTTCCTGTGCTTCCTCCAGCCTTCTGTGACTCATTTCCCATGTGTGCCTTCACTCCATGCAGTGAAAATCTTGGAACAGGTAGAATTGTATTTGACAAAAGAGAGTTATCTAGTATCTTCTGCCATAAAAAAGCCTGTTTGTAAGCACTTTTTTATAAAACATACTTAAAGCGTACCTAAACTCAGAAATTTCACTTTACATAAAAGGGTGGACAACCCTTTTATATAAGGTAAAATTTTGTTTAGTTTGTCTTTAAGGTAAGTCAATGTACATAAATGTATTTCAACTGCTTTTAGATGTTTGTGCCAAAATGGAACATTTACAATATTTCCAGATAATATTTTACATTTGTAAATCCTTATGTTTATCATAAATTGTTTACAGTATTTTGCATTTAGGTTTTTGGAGGAACCATAAACCTAAATGCATACCTTAAAAGTACAAAAAGTTTTTTAGTTGTGGACTAAATGTTGAAGGGTTAGAATCTTTGTTACAATTTATCCTGCTATTTTTACAACCGTTTGAAAGACATTCTGTTACTACGCTGATCACCACATGAACAAGAAAAATCAATGGAGCTTTTGCCATTTTAATAAAAAAAACTAAGATTTTTTTTTAGCTGAAATTGGGCTTTAATGAGATGCACTTGACCTCTATTTTTGTAGTATGTGGCTTATACCATCTGATTATTACATTATCATACCCTATTTCTGCCTTAACTGTTAATTCTCCCTACATCTACTATGTAATTGGAAGATGAGGAAGTTTACTTATCAACATTGTGGAGATGTCAACATTTTATAAGTATACATAGATCTATATTTGTATACATGTGTATGTATACATACATCTAAAGTTGTCCAAGTATATTTAGGGTATAAACAGTACTGTGAGACGAGTTTTCTTGGAGAATTAGGTGTCAATAGTGTAATGTTCAGATAAGCCATCTTTAAAAACTATTTGGGAACTTCTGAGAGAGTTCTGAATAAGGTAATGAGTAATGGGAATTATGAGTGTTTGTATTTACTAGTTGCCTAAGAGAGATTATGCCTAGCCCATGCCATTATTTAAATGTTAGCAAGCAAATACCTGGACTAAAATGAGTTTAGATGGAGTGTAAGAGCGAGTGTTTGGACACCGAGGGGTGTAATTTGTATGGTAAAATATAGTGCAATATGAAGTTTCTTAAAGGTGAATGACCAGTTAAAGGTTAATTCTGGCAGTCTGTTTGTTGTAGGAGAAACCCGCCTGCTCTAGCATATTTTTCTACCAGAAGAAAGTTTGAAACATATACCGTAATTGATTGTTTGAATATATTTCAAAGTGAAAATTATAGCTAGATTTTGTAGAATGTATAATAAATGAGAAAATGCAATCATATTGATTAGAGAGACTCTCCCTAGATATGAGAATGTTAGGTTACACCATTTCAGAAATTCTGTTTTGATTTGTTTAATTTCCAGGGACAGGTTTTTGTGTAAAGATTAGCAGGATTTTGGGAAATATTAGTTATTGGAAGTTAGATTAATTTAACCAATTTTAAAGGGATGTAAACAGCTTAAGGGGGTGTAAGGGTAGAATGTATGTGAATGGCCACAGATTCATCAAAGGTAACTGTGTACCCACACATTTTACCAAGTTGTGGGATCAAATGAAAAAAGCATTTTGTTTTCAGTTTGAAATAAAGAACAGCTAATCTTCTGCAAGTAAATAGTGGTAGAACTGAACAGCATGGTTGACAAATCATTAGAAGTTTCAAGTAATCAAAGTGATTCAAGAGTAAGCATAAACAATAGATGTAGGAGAGGTAGCTATTACAAAAATAGGATTTTATCAAATGTCTTTTCTGGTCAAAATATTTAGGGCTGTGTTTTTCATATGGGGGCACATTTATAACTTTTAAGTCTTCAGGGAACCCCTACTAATATTACTATATCCACAGCTCACAGTATATTACAATAGTGATCGTGGAAGAATGCCTCTTACATTGATACACAGCCAAAAAGATCATTGGTCTCCATTTATCTGACCTGGGAAGCAGAAATTGTTCATTGCTCAAGGAACCCCTAGTACCCTCTGAAGGAACCCTGGTTGGGAAACACTGGTTTAGGCATAAATTGTGTATAGTGGAACACTGTGCTTCTTTCTTTAACAGTGGATATGCTAGTTGATGTAAAGTGAGCAGGAAAGGCAAAACAGTTTGCAGTCTGTAAGCCATTATGTAGTATGTATGTGAGTATGTAGAATGATGGACTATTCTATATGACCTAGAAGTCACGCATAAAAGAAATTTAAAGGCCAATATATTAAACCGTTTAATTCACCACTTAATTGTAACAAAATTTAAAATATTTAAGAATGAACATTTACAACAAAATCAATTTGCTCACAGATAACTGCTTTAATTTATTAAAGATTAAATATATCCAAAGTATTCAAAGTGTGGCATTCCCCCTTGTAGCTAGTTAGTCTGACTAATGCGTTTCGCAGAAATTACTGCTTTTTCGAAGGACCAAAAAAGGTACTTGAGGAGAATACACTAAACATATTAATATTTGTAGTATCAAGGATTGTTGGAAGTGTCTGTAAAATTTAGGTCATTAAATAGTTTAAACCTATTGAATAATATATGACTAACCAATTAAAGTCTCACCGGAAACCTCCAGCTGTGAGTATGTAGAATGAAGGCTGACAAAGTGCACTTCTAGGCAATAAGCAACAGATTTTTTATTCTTCATGGGTTCAGTATCAGTGAAGTTTGTTCTTCATTAAAAGATAGAAAAATAGAAAAATATTTAAAACATTACGATCAGACAGGAAAGAAGTAAGAATATTTTATATCAGAAAGGGAATTGCCTGTCCCTTGTACAATTAAGAACCTGCCTGGTCACAGTTTATTAATGGTAGGATTTTTAGTTCCACTTTAAGGAGGAGGTCAAGCAATGGCAGCCTTCATTTATCACTCATAGACTTCTCTAAAAATTAATAAACTGTAAATCAAAGTTTAGTTTGACATATCTTAGTGCCGATATGGGAAAGATAATGATAACTTGCCTTTCATATCTGCGGTCTTTATCTTCTCAGTCGGTCTGCGTTAAGTCAGTGACCTTTTACATTGACACAACAAGGTCAAGGGTCACTGCCCGCTGGTGCTGATAGTGATACCAAGTGAAACGTAAGAAATGTCACTCTATAAACTGAATGTCTTTCTTTTTTTTTTTAACTCGGTAGTAAATAAAGCAGTAAATGGGAAAATGGCTGAGATGGAATATAAACGTCCTCTCCATATATCACTCTTTTTATATGTTTTACACTGTATAGTAGCGATAAAACACGAAATAAATATGGTGTCTAACTCAAAAAGGTAGCGCTCCCAAAAGAGTCATTTTTCTCCTTCAAACTTGCAGCATTCCATAAAGCTCTTTTCGTTTTTTTTGTTCACAGTTTTAAGCCCCAACAAAGAAATCCATCTTTTTTCTGTTAAAAGCCATATTTTATGACAGGATTAGATAAGAGTTAAGGCTGCCCCAGGTAACAAATGAATGTCTAGTATGCTAGATCTCCAAATTTCGTGCTGTTCGTTTAATATTTATGGCTGTGCAAGGTACAAAGTAAAGTGCCACAAAGTATAATGTTGCTTGTCTCTTCCCAATAACATTTTAATTTTCATGAATTAAAGAAATCACAGTGTGGTCTTCTTATATCCAATGGTATTTACATGTTCAAATCCAAAAAATAGCAGATTATGCTTTTCTTTAGTATAATGTGTGGAGCCGTGCAAATTATTTATGACACTTGGCCAACTGTATCTCAAAATCCGCTGGTTTACAGACGACATATAGCCAAAGATGAGATCAAGAACATGGGGACATGACCTAAAACAGAGCAGTGGATGCTTGGAATTGATTTACAACAGAATTAGTGAGTTATTCAACAGTGAAATCATTCTTGGGATAAACATAGGCCTATACTAGGACAAAATTGTAAATTAGTTCAGCTTAACTTTTTCAGTTCCTTTTAATAAAGTGGAGCTGTACTACTGTTAATGTATTGGAGCTTTGGATTCTTCTCCAACTGTCCTGAGACTTTCATTTGACCTACAGAAAGGGCTGCCAGTAGAAATTTCTGGATCACACAGTAGGTAAACTTCCTGGCTCCCTTCCCTTATCTAATAGTTCAGGCATTGAAAAAGACAAATAAGACCCCACTCTGATGGCTGCCTTGCCTATAGATCGATCAAATTTCATGTCTTTTATCAGTAAACGTGCCAAGCATTAATAAAACATACTGATATACTAGGTTGAACACGTTAAACTGTCGTGTTTATTTGCCTATTCATAGACCTCAATGGTTTATTAATAATCCCTTATAGGACAAAATTCATCAGAGCAGCATGTTCTATATATGTCCATGTAAATGCATTAATTTAATAAAGAAAGGGACATCTGCTGATGCAGTAAGTGGAGCGTTTTAATTGCACTATTTATATCTAATTGGTTAGTGTTGGAAAAACTGCAAGGCTATAAAAGAAACATGTTTTCATACAATGCAGATGCCTATGTATCATTCTAAAAGTGATTGGGCTGCTAAACTGTAAATTGGAAGATATAAAACAAACGACAAGGATAATATGACATTGCATTTGCTATGCTTTCAAAGGAAGCATATATTCTTTGTTTTAAATTAAAGCTGAACTCTAGGATGAAGGTCTTTTTTTATTTAGTCTTTCACTTCCCATTTTTTGAATGTGTAATAATTCTTTCATTAGCAGGGCTGTTTTTTTTATAATCTAGCAAAGCTGCCAATGTAATACTTATCAGCAATAAGCACAAATTAAAGCATTTATTACCTGTAATATCATAACTTTTGGGGACTGGAAAGTTTTACGGCAGAAAAGTAAACTGTATGGAGGAGAAGGCAAATCTGTGAGCGGCAACAGTTCTCTTGCTGAAAGCTTTCCTCTCCTGCAGTAAAGAAGCAAAATATGAGTTAGTTATTTTTTTCTGCATATATATTACTAAAAATGTAATCCAACCTGTTTATATGGCGTTCTTCTAATATACATTCCTCCACATTCTCTGGTTATATGGTGTTGGTCTAGTAAACACAAGATCATGGGTTCAATGCTTTTAATGCTTCTTGTTTGGAAAGTGAAGTCTGCAGAAAAATGGGACCATTCCCTATCTTGGAAAGCTTTGGAAGAAGAAAGATACGGTTGAAGTTCAGCTTTAAACATTTCATGCTTGTTACATGGTTGATTCTTGGGGAAGATCAGCAGTATTCTCTTTTCAGGTCAGCAAACATCTTATTGAAACCCAGCATGCACGAGTTCTGAGGATGGAGTCATGACCCTGACTCCTTGTGTGTGTATATGGATAAGGTTCCCCACACAGGGTAGCCCTTCAGAAGTGACAGTCTGTATTGGCAGATGAATGCAAAACCCTTATATATATTTATCAAAACTCGAACTGCAACTAAAAGAATTCAAAGAGTAACAATATTGTAATCTACAGAAAAACAAAATATAGCAACTAGCTCAATGACAACCTTAGCATCTGGAGCAAAGCTGCTATTGGAGTCCAAAACTAGTTGTCACTGGAAGCTGTGGGCATTAGTTTTGTAGCATTTAACTAATGTACACATTGACTGAGAGAGGGTGGCTCTAAAACCAACAAACACTCAGCAGTTGTAGTGATGTCTGCAGGATGCTTGGAACAGACTTCCAACAGATGTAAGAAGTCTACCAACCAAACGTGAGATCAAACTTGCTTCTGAAAAACATAGATCTATGCTCAAACGCAAAATGTTCAAAATAAAATGTAATGTAAAGTAATACATATAAAAATTACCCAAAAGGTAAAAAGTAGATATGATGGACCAACCTTTTATGATGCTTATATTTAATTACATAGCATCATTACAATTTCTTTTGTATACCTTCAATGAATTTAGCTTTAAAGATATGGAAGGATAATAAATGCTTGTTGGCAAACAGTGGGAAACCCTTGAAAACACAGAAATCAAACTAGAAGTTTTGGAGTCGTGTGAAGGACCATGACAAAAAAATATATCTGTATGTGGAGTAAATGCCCACAAAAGGTGTATTCCTGGAGACTTAAGCGGAGATAGGAAGGAGCAAATTATGCATGGCTTTATATGTTGTATCATATCAATGTAAGCTCTATTATCAGTGAATAATAGAAAGTATTCATATTTTTCTATACGCTTTTGGAGCATTTTAGCTAACAGATCACTTACCTGTATCTTAAATAGTATATATTGCAGATGTGCCATTCATATTTTAAACACAGCTGACTTCTATTTTTCATAGACATTTTACCTGTATTTTCTTTCTTATCAAGCCTTATTTTTCCAAAATATAACTTACTGAGCTGTTCCAGAATTATAATAGTCTCTTTACATAAAATACTTGGATTGCTGAGGGAAATGAATAGCAATCTGAAATTCTTTAAGTTCCTGAATGCCAGCACCCATCAAGAGAAGTATTCCAGCTCTGCACAGGGATTGTGCACTGTTGGCAGCTTCTTCTAGTAGTCAGCATTGTGCAATGCAAGTGATCTCTGTATAATAAATTCCTCACTCTGATAGCTTCAAGAGATTTTTTTCTGCAGAGTACTAGGTACAATCTAGCAGACAAACATCTCCTATTAGGCTGCATATTCAAACAGTAAGTAAGTAATCATTCAAATAAATATTGAAACCACTATACAAATGTAATAGGATCTACTGCCTGTAAGAGACACTGAATGGAGTACCAGTTTAATGCTGAACATGTTGATAGGCAAGCACAACCCAGCACTGGCAACTCAAACAAAATGTAAAATATCTTTTTAGATGGGTTTTTGCTATCTTGGGCAATACAAAAAGATAGGAGCACATTAATGTAGCCAGATGTTGTCTGTTCTGCTCTTATCTATTTATTTTTTACCATATGCTATTGTTGATCCTTTAATTTTACTAGAAATGTCTATTGTCTCTTTATGAAAATGCATTGGACATGGTTAATATTTTGTTCCTAACAGCCCACAAATTTGGTCAGAATTGTTTTTTTCCACAGAACCATAGGGCCACTTCGGACATGTGGTCTGAAACTGTATAGTTAGCCACTCCTAGGCACCCCTTGATGTACCCGGGAGCAATTTGTATAGTGAATTG
>NC_092858.1:152964998-152973690 GCF_032062135.1 Pyxicephalus adspersus | reverse complement strand
TCTACATAGATCGAACAGTGCAGTGTGCACATTACTGGTTTATTCCTCTACAAGCTGGAAACTATCACAGATAATCCATTGCAGCAATTGTAATTTAGCATCTATACACAGCTTTAGTCTTATTTCACTCTAAAGCTCCATCTCTTTCCTCTAAAACTGTCTTAATTAGGTTCTAGCCGACCCTCAAGTGATTTAACAAACGTTACTTTTTGCTGACTTTTTGCAGATATTCACATTTCATGGTTTTCAAATATAAATTTTATGTAAAGACTTGGGGCAAATTAAGTGATGAAATCATAACCTAACAAATTCATTAAAATATTTTAGCGGATTGTTTACACATATCATGCTCGCCTTCATCCTAGGTTATGAGGTTTTATACCTAGCATTAGCTTACCCAACTTGCCCATAAATCCCAACTTTACTAGGCTAGAATCAATTCCTGAATGTTCTTTGAAGTTCTTGAGTTTGTATGAATTGAACAGCAGCATTTATGATGCAGAAAAGGTACTTATACCTTAGTTGAATAGAGAAATCATAATTAGGTCTGTAGGTCTCTTTGTTTCTGCAAGGCACAATACAGCATACTATCAATTAACTAAAGGAATACATGATGATTGCCTTGTCAAAGATATTTCACCTTGCTATTTCATTACGGTACTTAATAAGATGAAGTTTTGCTTACTTTACCTATCCAACAATGTACAAGCAAAAAAAATGTGTTTTTTTTTAGATTTCCTTGTACTTGATTTGGTTTTCTTTGCAATGAGAAATATCACAATTGGTGACATTGGAACTAATTCACCTTGGTGAGTCAATAGCCTAAAATCATTTAGTAAACCAGACCCACTAGCTTATAAATCAAACAAAAAAAATCCCTGCAAATATTTGTTTCCAAATTTTTTTTATAAATGCCCAAGAGGGATATATACAAGGGACACTGGGTGGGCTGATCAAAATGTTTATTGAAATATTTACTGCAATATTAGGTTGATATTATTGAAAAGAGTGGAAATTCAGATTTCTTCTGCAATAACCATATTGCATGTGCCCAGGTGTTATTACTGTAGCATGGGGGGGGGGGAGAAGATATGGAAGCTAAAATAGCAAAAGTGAACATCACTTAGAGAGAATACTAATAATAACAAAAAAAAGAATGAGATCAGGGGGGAAAGAGCTCAGCTGCAGCTAAGAAATAATCACAGGAATTCAAGCCATATTTAGAAACATAATGCGATGATGGGGTGGTTGAGTGCTTTATAAATCATGCACAAATCTCGACTGTGAGCAATATTTGATCTGTGCTGAGCATCAGCCAGAACACAATTAAAAAAAAAGTGAGATACAGTGTTTTATTTCAGATCTTGGCTCCTATCAAATAAAGGGGTGAAACTCTCAGGAGTCTAATTTGGAAAAGCTTTCTAATGTGTTTATTCTGCAAGAACAGAAGGAGCAGACTGTGATAAGTAGTATGTACAGTTACCATAAAAACCCTATTGATATTTACACATGTGCAGTGAGCCAAGTGACTTTGATTTAAACCTGCTTCCAAGCTAACAACTGGGGGCCAAACCCTGCTTCTATTTAGATCACATTTCAATGACCGTTGTCGTAACACCAACTCTCCGGATCTGTTTGGGTGTAGGATTCAGCAAATTGCTTTTTATGTAACAACTAAAATATTAAAGTATACAAAAACTCATTTTCTAGTGTTCTTAAGTAACCAAGTAATTCCAAAGCATAAATTGGCACACCAATGGTGTTTGCTAAACCACAATAAATTATACGAAGATGCCATTGTTTTACCATTAATTACCTTCTCAGAATTTGAAAATTGCTGGTTTCCCTTAGCTTTTTGTAAGCCACTTCCTGTCCACATGCACTCTGTAAATATGAATTTGATGGGTAAAGGGGGCAGAAAGGACTCATAATAACAAGCCCAAGTGAAAAAATAATAAATCATGTAATTTTATTCGAATAAAAGTTAGTATAGTTAAAAATATAGTTGTCAAATGACTTATTACAATGTCCAATTGCGGATAAATGAAGAGGGGCTGTAAAAAAGGTAAAAACTGAGGCTTAAAGAAATGCATTTTCCTGATTATAAATTTAATTTGCAATAAAACTAAATGTATGTTTTCTATGTTCCCATTGCCTATTGACACCCCATCCACCCAACAATTTTAATTGCAATGGTACCATGTTCTGGGGCTTTCCAATTAAAGCTGGATAAGCAAATTTTCAAAATGTAAAAAATTACCATAATTTCTGTGAAATTTTCTGAATTCTCAAAAAGATGAGTTTCATGAAAAGCATCTGCTCCTCTCCAAGCACCTAATGATCAAAAGGATTTCTACTCTTGCATAAAATATTTGTTTACTAACTGATAATAGTAAATTACTACTTTAAATGGAGATGTTGGCAGCTTGATATAATTTTATGAGATTTGACAACTGTCTTTGCAACTACTAACTGATAATATTTATGGGATAAATAATTATTCATATTAAAAAATAGTGAAAACGTATAGCTGTGTTCCTCTAAGAAGGTGTTGTTGACTGTTGTGTAAAGAGTGACCTACCCCAGTCATAGCCCAGAGAAGAGATTATATACAATGCTTAACATATATTATGATTCTCATGTAGGGTAAAGGAATATCCTTTAAATATAGTAAATGTAATCTAAAAGTTATTGCATTCTTCTATCAATATTTTACATGAAATAACTCATATCACTACATTTGTACATAATGTAATGTTCTTTCTCATTTCATACCCTAATCTGGAAATATTACAGTAGAAAGATAGCATGCAAAATTTATATGCCATTTTACATGATCTCAGTAGTCTCAAGCTCACCTGTCTTTATCTTGATTAATGAACACATATGCAAAGCCTTGACTGTAACTTGATGTATGACTTTACAAACTTTTTAGACAAAACCAACTGCATATAGGAAAAAAAATTTAACAAGAATCATTAAAGCGGACATATCACCAAAAATGTTTACAATATATAAAAGGGTGGCTATCCTTAATTATAATGTATTATATTGGGGTTTTTTTAATACTTTTTTTTAATACTTATTTAGTACCCCTTCCCTTCCATCTTTACTGCCACAGCAGATGAAGATGAAGGTACAGTAAAATTAGACTAAACCATTTTAGTATGGAAGAGGAGACTTTATAAATGTGCAAAATTAAAGCGAAGGTTGGAGTTCAGCTTTAGGGTTGTTTTCACAGCAGTCCAGCCATAGCTAAGATACAAATTACAGAGACATCATTTCAAATGATCATTGATTATTTTTTATTTGATGTTTACTGCAGTCTTATAATCTTGTGCTAAAACTATTTCCTTACTCAGTGATTTTCGGATAGGAAGGCTAATTTAGGATGTCTCCAACAGCTTACTTTGTCGCATATTCCTCTGTGATTTTCACTAGATTAGTGTGTGATTCTCACAAAGCAGACAGCATAAACATAAAACAGATAAACACTATTTCCCATGAAAGGTACATCATTTAAAATTGTACCCTGGCCATCAACTAAGAACACTTTCTTTTTTTAATTTCAGAACTTCTCTGCAATATTTACATAATACAATAATCACTGAATGGGGTACAACATCCTATAAAAGTTAGGAACCAGTTGTCTCAGCTGGGGAGCCAGCAGGCACTTTATTGGTGATGTGAGCCTCTGGCATTTTTTAGGGGTGTTGGATGACCAGTCCCTCAATTTGTTTATAATGGTTTCTATAAATTGACATTTTTTAGAAATAAAATACCCCTGGGTGCAAACATATTTACAGGCATTTACTGAAATGTTTAGCTAAGCAATTTTTTGGCTATCTTTTGTTTACAATGATAGTGACCACCCGAATGGGTAATGATTCCCTTTGCTATAAGTAGGGCTCCTTTAAGGCTGTTTCAAAAACAGAATCAGACATTCTTTTAAACATTCTCTTGTGAGAATCTTCCAGGTCCATGTGTTTTAATAGCAGTAAATGATTTCCACTGGGGAATGTTTTTCAAGGAATATCAGATTCCTTAGTGTGTTGAATATCTGTCTTTGGGGGTACCCTTTCTCCAGGGTTTCATGGAAAACATGAAGTGCTTCTCTAAAAGTTTGTGGGGGATTCCAGAGTCGTGAAAACTAGATGACTGACTTTCCACTTACAATTGACCATCAATGCAAGAGGAAATTGTTCTTCTAAAATCCAATGTAAAGACTTGCTTTAACACTGACCACTAATAAGAGGAAGCGTCAAATAAAAAATGACGTAAGAGACATTTTTCTACTGACCACATATGAAGAGTCCAGGATCATACTGGTTCACAGCAGAGAAAACCTCTGGTTGGCCTCAGTCACCCCCAAAATTAGTTTTTGCATTTTCATTAGCTTTGAAAGAATTACCACATGGACTCTAAACACATGAGGGGTAATTATTTTTATAAAACACCCTTTTAAAGCCAAGTAATTCACTCATTTTTAGAAAGAAATCACGTCACAGTCAAGGAGAGTTGTAGAGCAAACAGAAGTTACCTCTGAGTGTTTGAAAGAACACTTAGCATAAGTTCTCAATGAGCCAAAAATGAGAAGAGTGACCCTGGAGATCAATCAGGTACAAATCTGTCCATTACTTAAAAAAATAGCACTTTTAAGAGATGCACATACTGTTTTAATGGTTCCCTTTTCAGGGGGAAAGCTGCTGATTTTTTTAGCATCATCTAGAAAACTGGATACAGAAATCCTCAAGGCAGTATTTTGAACCAGATGCTAATGGTACGTGAACCTCTGCGGCTAGATAACAACACACATTTGCATAATACATAATGCATCAGAATCAGATGCAGACACAGAAGCAAAGAGACTTTAGGCGCTTCTTATGCCCTAACAAGTGTGCTGATTGAAAATCATGGTGGCCCCTCAATGTAAATGCAACAGATCTTTGGGAATTCCATCCTTAACATAATACAAGTACAACATGTATATTATGTAGAATCATAACACATTCAGAAGGAATGTACACATATGCAATGTTCCTAGAATAATAATCTGTCAAATTGTAAGAAAAAACTATTATTGTAGTTATTTAGATGGACTGGAGCAAATTACCACAATAATTGGTTCTTAAACAGTCTCATTATTATAGGACCCCTGCAAGGCTATTTGCCTGCCATGGTGTTATGGGAACCTGGGGTATGTTTCTTGTTCTCACTCTGAAACCAAATATATATATCTATTGATTATATATATATATATATTCAGTATATGCACTCAGAACTCTGTACAGGTAAATATATGATAAGGTTTTGGTGTTTATACATATTCATGTTTATTTATAGACCATATATACTGTTTTTCACCCTCCTGAAGAAACAGAGGTGAAACACGTTGGCATGGATGATAAATGCATATGACAACCATTATTGCTGCAATAATAGAATATGGTCTAGCATTTTTTTGTGATATGTGAAGTCCACAAGTATTGATCATACGTTGTACAAAATCTAGAAACATTTTAAATCATAAATGCTTAATGAAGGTGTGTGTACTTGTGAATTCCTGAATCTCCTGGGAGTTTAAAAAACTTGTATTAGACTTGGTACTGTTTATTTCCATGGTATTTAATGTTCACCATTTTTGCTACCAGAAAGTCAATCTGTATCATGCTTTCTGTGTGTTTTTACTTGGTTTTGGATCAGCTGCAGTGTTTGAAGGTAACAGGATAAGTTCATTTTTTCCTTTTATTTATTAAATTCCTCAATCAATAGAATTCTGCCTATCCAGCTACATGATAGCCTTCTTAAATAAATGTTACGCACATCACTTAACGTTAATTCCTTGTGCAAATTTGAGCATTCTGCTGAAGAAGATTCCAGCAAATCAGACTGTTCAGTTTAACAATGATCATTAACAAAATGTGAGGGTATATTTTATTATGTCATTAGGAGCTCAGTAGTTATTATTCCCGTTGACTAATCCAAATGATCATTTCGGATTTCATGTTTGTCATTTGTATTCAGTTCTGTAAACATTTATACAGTGAGCTCAGCTGTAATACAGACAGCAGAGCTAGCCATAGAGATTGGACGGTAGCCGCTTGTGCAAGTCCTGCCAAACAATCTTTTATTTAAAAGTTGCACACTTTTATGATGTGAATGTTCATTTTAATGGTATGGTGGTGCCAATCTTACCTTGGGGGAAAATAATACTGATTGAATGAAGAGAATCCAACCCAGTCGAATGCCAAACTTTAACTTACAAATATGGATACCGTAAATGGGATAATAGTGTGTTTTTTTTATTGAGCACATAATTATTATTGCAGTATTAAACCTAAATGTCAAAGAAGCACCAATTAGACAAGTCTAATGTTTTATAAGCGTTTCATCAATTGTGGTTTTAAAGTATGTCTCCTTTTACATTTTTCTTTAGCATTGTTTAGGCATTTATAAAACAAATGCATAAATCTGAAATTATTAAAGTGAAACCTCCAAAACATGGCATATCAATTATATACACTGCTTGGCCAAAAACAAATCTCCAAGCCTGTTGGGGTGATGTTAGAATCCAGGGTTGCTTCAATTGGTCAGGTCTGAGATCAGCAACAATATGTGCCCAAAAATAAGATCAGCTGACTACATGGATATACTGAATCACCAGGTTTTCCTATCCTTAGACATTTTTTATGGCACAGACATATTCCAAGATGACAATTCCTGGGTTCATTGGTTTCAAAGTCATCACACATGGATTGGCCACCAACAGAGTCCAAAACTTAACCCCATTGAGATAACTTTACACAGCAGTCCAACTCTCCCATCATCAGCAGCAGATCTTCCATCATCAGATGGAAAATGAATGCAATTTTGGATGGATATAAATGTTGAGACATTGCATAGGCTTATCAAAGAGTTACTGTGGCAAATGCCGACTCAATCAAATCTAAAGGTAGTCCATCAAAATGTTAGTGTATGAGTTTTATGGAACAGTAAGTGTATATTGTATAAATATCAGGCTTCTTGTTTGGGGGCAGGCAGTGCCCAGCCTCAGCACGACAATAGATTTTGCATTGGCATGAGCTGTTAATATTCCAGCATGGTGGATCTATAACAACCCTCTGCAAGATGTCAGGGCACACCTGTACACCATCTACATTTTTATTGTCCAGAAAGATTGTTAGTATATGAAAATGTAGTATACAGAGCTTTACACCCATGGCTAGGTAACAGACCTAGGAAAACTTTTTGTGCAATACTTGTAATGGAGATGTGTCTTCTACTCAGCCATGCCAGCACAGAGCAAAGAATTGCTTTTGCCCAGATAAAAGGGTACGGACAATGCTAAATTGGTTGCAAATCCTTACACACAAGAATACTGGATAATAATAATAAAATGATAAAATAGTGTAAGACTTCCTTTGTGTTTTAAAAGCCCTAATTTAAATTGATTGTTACAACAGTTTTAAATGTTTTAGCATTTTAAACACAAGTAATGTGCTTTAAGTACAAGTTAAAAATCATACCTTACATATATAATATGTTTTAAACCTCCAAATTATTGGGCATGGCTTCCACATTTGCATTGTACTAATAACCTAAAAATATCTGAATACTCTTCAATTACACTGCGTGCCCAGGGTAGCACCAAATTAGCAATAATCCATACTCTTTAAGTGTAAGAATTCATGGTCGGAAATTGTTTTTTTCTCACTTTCTGAATAGCAAAGCAGCACGGTAGAGAAAAGTTGGATTTTTAGTGATTCTGGTGACAGAAAGCATTGTTTTGCTGAATTTTTTATTACCAACCTGTAGGAGTTGCAGTCACACACAATATCAGATTATCTCTGTGGCATTCCATTCTTCTCCGTCTTTCTTTAACATTATTTTCTCTGTCTTTGGGTAGAAGTAAATTTAGGAGCAGGCTGTATTTAGTTTAGTGATCATTCTCTGCCTTGTGTTTCTATGTTTCATGTGGCCAATAAAAGAGCCAGTGAAATTCTACTGCAAGCATTTGTGTGACCTATATTTGAGTGGGAAGGAATTAAGCGTTGCTCATGGGATTTGTGTGGTGACAATTTAACAAAGCTGCCACCCTGTTTTCTGTAGGCGTGTGTATACTTTTTAGAAAAGGTCTACTTTTCAAGATTTTTTTTGAGCAAAAGTTAAACTCATGAAAACTGGCATAGCTGCCAAGACTAAACATGCACAGAAGAGAGCCACCTCCACCTGTCTGATGAATACCAGCCTGGAATTTATCAACAGGGCTGTGTTAATGTGATCGGATGAATCTATACTGCCCTGCGCTAAACTTTGTTCTTTTGGAATAGAGCAGTTTTTTTTTTCATTCATTTATTTCTCATGACTGCGGCAGAATGAAGTTGTCAAGATTATTATGAGTGAAGGTAACGTGTATCCTTCTGTGAACCTGCCTGAGTCTTTTGAAGTTGAGTAACGGGAAGTTCTAGTACAGCATCACTTTGATTTTATGCAAACGAATCAGGTGGATAGTAGAAAACAGGCTGAGATGATTAGGTGCTGCTGCGGGCCAGGTTAACCGAACAGTCAAATTAGGTGAAATGAAGTGCAGTCATTGAAGAACAGGTGCATGATTGGATGGTTCAAGTAAAAACAAGTTATTGACTTTGCAACAATTGAGACGTTAGATAATCAGACTCTACTGGGTATATTT
>NC_092858.1:152914121-152963295 GCF_032062135.1 Pyxicephalus adspersus | reverse complement strand
TCAAAGGAGGGGGATGTCATTGTACACACCCATTTGTACACGCCCCGTGGTAGATTTATTTCACTGGTAGATTTTTTTCATTAGAACACCGGATTCGGAATTCCCCTCCTCCGCAGTGTCTTGGGAGGAAGGGGATCCCCTATCAGAGATCTCCCCGCGGCAGCCGAAGGGAGCCACAACAAGGAGGCTGAAGAGCCACATGCGCCTCCGGAGCCGCAGGTTGCAGACCCCTAGTCTAGTTCATTTGGTTCAAAAAGCGACCTGCACTTCCCAAAATGGGAATAAGGGGACGAACCACCTAACCTCATGTTATATTATTGTATGAATTCTGTGTTGTATGCTAACAATATAACTCACTTTATATATCAATAATAAATAAGGTCCTATAGATAAGTAATAATTGGTCCTCAAGAAGTGGCAGGTGGTCTGTAGTGCAGGTCTACACCACATTAGCATAGGTGGGTGGAGGTTGGGGGCCTAAAATTCACCTCTGTGCAGCTTATTTCATTCCTATCAATGCTGCTGGGCACTGAAATTTAAGGCTGTCAACTTTCATCCAGAGATTCTTGGTCTGATTTATTAAAGCTCTTCAAGGCTGGAAAGGATACATTTTTATCAGTAAAGCTGGGTGAACCAGCAAACCTGGAATGTATTTGGTCCAAGATTCACACATTTTCTAGCAAAAAGCAAATTACTTTTAACATATCCATTCCATGTTTGCTGGATCGCCCAGCTTCACTGATGAAAATGTATCCTCTCCAGCCTTGGAGAGCTTTATTAAATCAGGCCCTCAGATTAGGTGAATCCTCTGACAACAGGTTCAGCCAAGGGTATAGAAAAAATCATCCTCCTTCCCTTAAGCTAATACTGTGTATATTCTCTTAACTCTGTTGATAGCTAATGTAAATAGTTCCCTTTACCATAGACCATAAATCTCTTTTACCATAAGCCATGGCCTTCCTTTACTCACAAAATACAACTTTAGCCAAGAAAATAAGCTTTTAGTTGCAAGTAATCAAACAATTTTGTCTTCATACCATTTTAACAAACAAAAAGAGTGGCAACTTTTGTTCTTGCAGTAAGTCATTTCATCTGAAAAAGACAAAGGTAAAACAAATGTCTTTTTCCTGCGGTCATTTATTAAGGACAGAGAGATCAATGCTGAAATGGCTCATAAGCGCGATGATATCAGTAAATACTTAAAGCTTTGCTACAAATCATTGATGCAACTGTGTGTTTGTGAGCGTGCAGGTGTCATTACTCAGAAAAATGAATTACAATAACTCATACAGGCACCATTTTTCATTTTCATTTTTTTATTTCTTTTTTTGACTTTTTATTTGGACTGACGCTTTTTAAATCAATCAAATTTTGTCACTGATCTTATTTTTTCTGCCTTTTCAACTGTTCTGTTTATTATATATTACATGGGGTGTTTGTGATTATATGGTTACCACAATGAAGGTTACTGGAGTTCTATACACAACTAGTTGTTTGGTGCTAGATGTCACCCACTTCTACCTAGCAGCAACCTCTGAATACCCAGACCAATTTTTTTTATCTTATCATCTGTAGAAATACAGGTATTCCAAGGCTGGCAATTGCCAAGGGTCCCAAGAAACATCCCCTTTACTCTCAAGTTCCCTTCTTCAACAAGGGCAAGTTCGCACCTGCCTTTAAATTGCAAGATACCGAACAGTTCCCCACTGCTGGCACTTTGTCAGCCACTTGAACACTTGCACAGCAGTGCTGGTTCCTAAAGAACCAGTGTCTGCCCATTTCACAACTGTCCCTATTTATTCCCTATGGGACTGCCACAGGAAGACGCTACGTGTAGCATCTCCCAAGAGGCAGCGATTCCGTAGCATGAGGAAGCAGTAAATGCACTGCAATTTCACCACCAATGTGAATTAATCCAGAGCTACACCATGACAGCAGTAGTAAGATATCCTCTGTTATGACCCACTTTATAGTGTGAAACATTATCTGCCCCTGATTTTTTCGCAATGAACATTAGCAAAAGTTTTGGGGGAAAAATGTAGCAGGATGCATGGGCGTAAAGCATTCAATGTAGTATTAACATCATTTTAAAGGGCTTAGAGTATTTATGATGCTAAGGATGTGGAGATCTGCCTATTGCCTAAAAGGTAACAACCTAGGTAATCAACAGATAGGAGTTCTGAGTTTGTGTATAGGATATGATGAATGGATTGTTGAATTTTTAGTGTGCATTAATGGGTAAGCTTGCATATATTCCAGCAGAGTTGGTCAGAAAAATGCTGCTTATACTGTGATAATCACAAAAAATGCCCTTTGCAGTGTTAGTCAAAATGCCAGCCTTCTTGACATTAAAAAGTTCCTTGGTATCAACCTACTGACTCAGAAAAATGACAATGAACCTGGTGCAGACCTATTATTTATTTAGATAGATTTATTTATACTAAATTATGCAGGCATTAGTGGATAAAAGGTCATTTAGATAAAGCTTAAAAAAGAAGTAAACTCAAAAGTGCCTAAAACAAAAAAAATTCACTTACCTTCAATCCCACACAGCAGTCAATCAGTCCGGAGGTGTCTTTCATTGGGTCCCACGTTGTCCAAGTATCCGTCTCTGAGCCGGAGCAGTGGGCGGCGCCATCTTTGCCTCTTCTTCCTACATCACCCCACACAGGTGCGAAATTGAGTGACCTAGTTTGGAAGAAAAACTTGCCGATCTTACTGCGCATGCGTGAGATAGGCCAACTTCTCACTTTTCATAAAAAGGCTCCTTCTTCGCATGCCCAAGAAAGTTTGTCTACGCTTTTAATGTAAAGTGAAATTTAAGTGAGTTTAGGTAAGCTTTAAGAACCCCTAGCAAACACTGGAGGATACCTAGGGCTCTACAGAACCTTGATTGAGAATGGTTGCTCTACATTGTGTTTTATATGACCTTCACTGCTACTTTGTAAACATTTTCTCTATAATATAATACTCCATAACGCAAATCATCGCAGCATCATCATAATAATAAACAAGTTTATTTTATCATTGGGACTAATAAGTTAACACTGGCCAACATACACACCTTAAGCTACTATGAAATATACATGTTTATGAATTGCAATCTTGTTATATTGTAGAATTAAGCCAGTGAAATTTCATGCCATGCCTGAAATGATCAAAAAATCAGTAATGGTTTCTTAAATATTCTTCATTTGGAAGATTACCTTTAATTAAAGGCAGATCAAAGGCAAAATATGGATCTGTTGCTCAGTCCGGCAAGATTTAAATGTTTATAAAAGGATCTGGTCATCTTGAGCAACAACTCCACCATTGCATTTTTCTTTATAATTTCATCTTTTTACACTCAATGCCTAAGGCTACGTACACACTTGCAATGGTTCTTGTCCAATAATCAGGTCAGGGCCGAGAATCTGGCGTGTGTACAGCGCCCGCCGTCTATCCTCCGAACGACCGTCCTGGTGGATGCACGGACAATGGAGGACGAACGATCGTAATGGAAGTGAAGGGGGAGAGAGCGCAGCAAGGTGCCGCTCCATCGTTTTCCCCCTCCCCTCTCTATAGGGCAGAACGGTGCTGTATGTAAAGCGCTCATTCATGTATCATGCAGTAGTTTGTCTTTGGGAAGGATTGTGAAAGATCCTTTCCAAGGACAATTATTGCACAAGTGTATGCAGGCTAGTTGGCAAATCACAATCAGATTCATGTTTCATTGTTCAATCTCTCTTAGAATGATGTTATTACTTGCATACTGGTGACAGATACTCTACACATGATAAAGGACTGGATAAACTTAAATTGTAACTTCAACTTTATGTTTTTAAGTGATAGGTGCGGTATAAATACATTGCAATGTTCAAGAACATATTTTTATCTTTTATCCTCTGATATACATATGTCACTGTTCCCCCTTTTTTCTGTGAAGTCTAATAATCTATTAGGAGGTTAAATTGATTTATTTATAAACTACAGACATGTTTTCTGTCAAATACTATGGTCCTTCTGTCTGGTGAGTGAACCTGACACATCGGCTCATTCAGTGTTGGTGATGATTTTGGTATATAACACATTGATGTTTGAATAAGGAAACTTTTTATATCATTTATATTATCTGGATAATAATAGAGGTGCCTATGTCTAAAGTGTCAAAAGAAATAACATTGTGGGACTTCGTGGGACAGGTTTGTTAGCATTCTTGTTTTGGGTCTGTATTTTTACATACTAAAAGAAGAACTTCACCAAAGGTGAAGCCAGGCAACTAGCATTTTCTTAAAGAAAGGTTAGCAATGGTAGCTTCCATATTTCTTTCTGTAGGTACAGTGTCCTCAGCAAGCTGTCATACAGCATTTGCATGACTTTGAACATTCTTCAAGCAGTATTACTGCAGCCTTTACTGCATCGCTCATCTGTAGTTTGTGGATATTAAACATGCATCCTATTACATGCAATGGCTGTCACTTTAAACAAGGTGCTAGGAGGTGTAAAATTGTTTTATTAGGTTTCAGCACAACATTAAACTTGCTGAAATCCTGCTGGCACCTGTTAGTGGCTTTTGTGACAGCCAACACTCCCAGTACATTCTGCATTTAACAGCCTCACACTTTTAATGAGGGGTGCTGTAAAGGTTTTAGAAAAGCTGTTCATTGCCTATAAAAAGCCTAACAAGTGCTTTATAACAGCTTTTGTAGACACTACTCCTATACATGACACTAACCAGCAACACGATTACTAAAGAGATTGCCTATCTTCTTCTGTGATATAGCCACCTGGCTTGCAGGTAAGCAACATCTACAGGTTTAGCCATTGAAGAAGCAATAGAAGTCATGATGTGGGTGTTTTCTTTTATCTCAGTATGCTTGTCCGTGGTAAGTGGTCACCACAAAAGATGCATAGCATAGAAAATGTTATAAAGGTTTTGACTGAGTTGCTATAAAAGGAAGTTGTTAAAAACGATCATAAAAAAAAAGAGAAAAAATCAGCAAAACCACATTGGAAACACTGACTTTTTGTAGGACCTTTTTTATTCAGTAACCCACTTAAAGCGGAACTCAAAGATAAAGGCTCATTTTGCCCAATCTTCCCCTCCCTAAGAATAGTCTACTAATGGTTATGTTTTGTTAAAATCATAAAGCACACTGCAGAAAATATCTAAATAATTATTACAGATAACAGTATTCCTTCTTGAAGATTTCTTTTAAAAGTTCTTGGGCAGAGGAGGGATCTGTGAAGCAGATTTGTGAGGAGTGACATGGGAGTTCTCATCTCCACTGTCACCGCCCCTGAAACTAGAAAGCTTCATCTTTGTCCCGGTCCCAACAGCTGCAAGGCTTCTTTTCCTGCAGTTAGAAACACAGGACTTGAGCTAGAGGTTGTGCACAAGGAGGAAATCCTTTTTTGTTCTCCTGAGTTAATGTATGTATGTAAAAGATACTCTATTAATTCCATACATGCAGTGTTCATTCAGGTGCAATAGTTAGGGTTCCTGTCCCTGTACACACTGGGTCAAGGGTAAATGGTATTACCATACTGAAAGTTGTAAAATCTGAGCCTTGCTAAAATTTAATGATTTGGCATTTTATTTTTTTATGTTACAAAATACATTTTCCTAATAGTAAAAATGTATCCTCTCCTGCACATGTTGAGTCCTATCACACCTAATGTTTTCCTAAAGGTAAGATAGGGCTCAACATATGCAGAACAGGATAGTTATTAGAAAGACTAAAAAAAAAACACCAAAGTATTCATAAATTTCATCAAAGCTAAACGTTTGCAATTTAAAACATTACTGCCTAGTCTTAAACTTATGATTATGGGCATATGAGACAGCACCATTAACCATTATATTTCTATTCCTATCCATTCCTATCAATCGAGAGTATAATTGTATTGCTATCAATCAAGATACAGATTTTAGGCTTGAGGAATGGGTGTTCGTGGACTAGGTAAAACCCACACATAACACATATTGAGTGAGTGAACATACAGCAAATATCAAGGAAAGGAGGGTAATGGAGTACACTGATTGGGGTTACAGGGTTTGTTAATACTTGCTGTCTAACAGACCGGTATGGAGGCAGGCAAGATATCCGCTGCCGCTTCTAATACTACTTGTGTGTTCAAGGAATACTTGCAGTTTTTAAGGAAATGGGACTTTATCTTTTATTAGAAATGGGAATCTGTCATGAGAGTAGAGGAGACTCTACAAGTGTTTAGAAAGAAAGGACAGCATGGTGGCTCAGGTGTTAGCACTCTGGCCTTTGCAGTGCTGGGTCCCATGTTCGAATCTTCTCCAGGACACTATCTGCATGGAGTTTGCAGGTTCTCCCTGTGTCTGCGTGCGTTTTCTCCCACATCCCAAAAACATGTCGTTAGGTTATTTGGCTCCCCCCTCCGAAAAAAAAAAAATTGGCCTTAGACTGTATAAATGACATATGACCATAATAGGGACATTAGATTGTGAGCCCCTTTGAGGGACAGTTTGTGACATGACTATGGACTTTGTACAGCACTGCATATTATGATGGCGCTATATAAATACTGTGTAATAATAAAGATGAAGCTGTAACATGTCATCCTATGTGCTGTCCATGGTGCTGAAGAAAGAGAATGGCATTGCAGAAAGAGTAAACATTTCACATTTTCATGGTAGAATTGAGGATGTAGATTTTCCTCTGGATGTATTATAGAGCTACCTCTTTGAATAAACAGATTATAGAAAAGATGACAAAAGAAAGAGAAACGCGTTGTAATCACATAAGACGAATTTGGTTATTTGTTGTAAATAGCTAGAATCACTCTGTCTAGGACTGGATATATGTTTAATGATGCATGTATAATAATTATGTATGAAATCTAAATTGTATCAATACACTATTAATGATTTCACCAAATACCTGGGAGTTGAAACCTCTTTCTTTTGTCTTCTTCTACATTTCATATGTTAAAAGAGATAGATATAAACGTTTTATAAATAAGCCAGAGATATATGTTATTCCTACCACATCCAGTCCTGTTAAGGTTGTTTTTTTTGCTCAGTTATGTGAACACATATATTCATCTTCCTTTCATCTTTTGTAATTATATCCTGTTATCTGAAAGTAAAGAAAGTACTTTGTGAAAGCTACAACCTGCTGTAGATTCCCCATGTGATGGTGATAATTTATTACATGGAATTCACCTCCTGCCCCTTTATATAGGTACCAGGTTATTGTATTTACCTTCTTTTGGACTAAACAATAGGGGAATAGAAGAAACATAAGAATGATCTAGGAGCCAATGGAGGATCAATGCAAACCCATTGCTTTGCCCTGAAAAAGCAGAGCTTAAAGTTTGCTTCACGTCTGTGTCACTTGTCTCTTCTGAAAGGTTAAAAGCTTAAACAATTTTACACCCAAAATTAGCTTCTTCACTTTGTGATAAAGCTTTTCCATTGTGTTAAAATTGTTAAAATGCAAATAATCATACTTTTATACTCCATGAAACTTTTTTCTTGACAAATACAGGTGTTAAAACTTTTCTCTCCTCGATGAAGCAAGCGCTATATGATGTCACAATCGCATGCATCAGGACCCACATGGGAAAAGAGTGATTTTAAAAAGCATTAGAGAAATATCAGATTGTAGGGTTGAAAATAAAGTTTTACTTGATGATTGTTAGCGAGTGAACTAAGCTAAAAAAAATGTCTGAAAAACTTATACCAACATTTACACAATTGTGTTCCTTTTTCCCTCCTCAGCTCCTTCACTAATTGGCATGGTGAGGAAAGACTGGGCATCTCAAAGCAGCATTGCTCTCTCGTGGCAAGAGCCAGACTATCCTAATGGGGTCATTTTGGACTACGAGATCAAATACTATGAGAAAGTAGGTCTTGCTCAGCATTCCTGGAAAAACGCTTAAGATGCAAGTAGTGCTTTCTTTCTGACTATGTTACAAAATGTTATTCTTTTGTGACTTATTTTCACATTTAGTATTTTAGTAAAGATTAAATATAACTGTCAAATCTAAGTCGCTGTATTTTTATGTATGTGGGACAAAATTCTTTACATATACTCATTGCCATATTTTTCTCTTTTGCTCAAATATTAATTTAAAGGGCGCTTGTCTTCTCCTCTATTAAGATCCACAACAGTTTGGTACTAGACCAAGTCCTTGCTTTATATGTAGGCATTAGACATTAGACTAAGACTTTGGCAAGTATAATAGATTGTGAGCTCATTTGAGGAACAATTACTGATATATCTATGGACTCTGTATAGTGCTACGAGTTGGTGTTATGTAAATACATGATAATAAGAATATAAGTGTTAGATACGAAAGAAACTCCACATCCTGTTGTCCATTGTATGTATATAAAGGTAATCCGAAGAGTTATTTTAGCTGTGTGCTTAAGTGGATTTTTTGTTTTGTAAAAGACTCTATCATGGTTAAAATATTAAAGAGCACAGCACCCCCAGTTGTATTCTGAAACGTTTAGCTACAGATTTTGAGTTTTGTATTAGTAACTGGATTTTCCTTGGCCCTGCAGGGAATATAAGCCTTCACCAACTTTGGGTCCCACATACAACCCCCCATCCTTTGCATAGTAGTTTGTATACTTGGTTGGTATCCAATGATAATTTATGGTAATAACTGATGGTAGGCACAGCCAGAATATTTTTTCATCCTTCGAGTACATGAATGGATGGAAGATTGATTAATGATAGATAGATAGATAGATAGATAGATAGATAGATAGATAGATAGATAGATAGACAGAGTAGAAGAAAGGCAGATAGATATACAGATATTCACAGAAAGCCGAGGTATGAAATAACATTGCATTGGAATTTAGTTCTTTGTCTACATTCTCATGAACGTATGTACATCTATAATACTATCTAAGTATTTCTCTGCTATATTTGTTGTGAAGCTTGGTTTGTGTTTAAGCAATAAAAGTGTTTTCATGAAACATAGATAAAAACATAAAGGGTTAGGTAATTACACAATAAATACAGCAGTATACTAAAATGGCTGAGCTTGCTGTAAATTCAGATTTTTAACAAATGTTCTAATGCATTTTACAGTTTTAACAGTTTGCCACTTAATCTTTCTTAAGGGTAAATTATTTTGTGCTAATGTATATTTCATTTGTAAAGGGTGGTACCATGATTTATATATTTATATGTGTATATTGCTAAATTAATAAAAGTTGCACAAATTGAAAACCCATTTGATACAGTTTAAAAAGCAAATTCAATATACACTATCCTTATTTAAACTGATCCCAAATTGTAATGCCATTTTATTTATAGAAAGTAATGAAGTCCTTAGAAAATAAATAGGGAGACTTTATACTTTTAGGAAGGTTACATAGTTAGGTTGAAAAAGACATAAGTCTTCAATCACTAGAGAAATAAACGTACTACAAACCAGCATATTCCATATCAATACATATATACATAGTTAATCCAAAGTAAGGCAAAAAAAAAAACATTATAAACACGAAAACCCCATATAAACATTATTAAACATATACACACAATTTCCCTCAGTAAAAAAAAAAGCAAAAAAAAAAAAACCAAAGTTTCGTGGCACAAAAGACCCCAAAAGACAAAAGTCATACCATTGACTTATAAAACAAATCTGTACACAAGACACCTACATGACATTCAGATTCCATTTTTGGGGTATTCGTAAGTGGCTCCTCTAATCTGTAAAAGAAGTCAATATGTAATCTAGAAGTCTAATATGTATCTATTTGTGCAAGTGCTCATTTCGCACTCAAGAGCTATGCCATCCACCAGAACCTTCAGCATTTTGGATGTCTCTTGCTGCATCCCCTGGTTCCATCCACTTGCACCTACCACATATCATATATATTTCAGCTTTTGCTATCATTCACAGGGACAGCCAAATTAATAGTATAGTGGTTAGTAGTGTGCAGAACTCAACATGACTGTATTTCCAATTGTTTAACCCAGTGTTTCCCAACCAGGGTTCCTCCAGAGGTTGCTAAGGGGTTCCTTCCGCAATGAGCAGTTAGCTTCCCTCAGGTTAGTTCAATAAACCAACATTTTTTGGATTCCAAAGGTTTTCGCTGGTAGGTATTAAGGGCTAATTCACACAGTGAGGTTGAAGTGAATTTACTACTTCCTCATGCCAGGAAACTCTGCCACACTGGGGGACACTACATGTAGGGTTTCCCTGTGGCAGCTTCCAAAGGGAACAAGAGGGGCACCACCTGTTAAATGTGCAGACACTGGTTCCTTTTGTACTAGCACTGCTGTACAAGTCCACAAACTCCACGATCATGGCAGGTGTGAATCAGCACTAAAGGTCTTCTTTTGCAGGTATTTTTTATTTAATTTTTTGAAGCTACAAAATTGCTTTAAAGAACACCCTTTTCCCTCACCATTCTTACCTAGGTTTTTTCCCAGGAACTCCTGAATATGCAAAAGACATGTAAATTTTTAGGTACTTTTAGCTCTTTTGGGGATTTATATTTTTATGTTAAACACTAAAGGCTCACATGGCACTAAGAATCATGATGTTATGAGACATTTGGTTAATAATGTTTAAAAGTGTGCCTCCTCTGTTTAAAGTTTAAAAACAAATGTGAGTAAAATTGCTAAAAAGGTTAGTAAGGCAAAAAGAGGATTCACAATTGTCCCAGTGCCCTACTTGACCAATGCGTCTGCCCATTGAAGGGGCAAACTTATATACATGTAAATGTTAACTGTAACAAATTTTACCAGCGGAAAATCTATCACTGACATTTACAATATACATAAATGCACCATGATTTGTCTGCCATGTTTGGTAATATGTTATATTTGTAGAACATGTGCGCAGGGCTTTGGTCACATGACCTAGCACCAGCCGTTTAATTTATTATGATGTTATTTTTCAGCATAGTCATTGTGATAGTGACAGTAATGTGGTGTGAATTTTTTTTTGAGCATAGATTTACTTTAATAATCTTCTTTGTTAACAATGCTCTGGTAGCAAATTGTGCTTCTCTGTGGAATAATTGTCACTGCTTAGTACTGAGGTTGGGTTTTCATTATAAAAATAGGAGAAAACTTGTTCTCCATTGTTTCCATTATTTTTTTTCCAAGAATACATTTCACTAAGGACTACTTATTCTGTTCCGCATGGAAACTTCAATTGACCCAGCTGTGTTAGGCCATGTAAGATGACATTTACATGAGTTAACATTGTGTTTATGCAAATAGTGTATTTTCTAGGCTACTTGGGCCATTTGAACTCCTAATGGGTGCGAAGGTCAAACTGTTTTTTTACTGCAGATGTAAAATTTCAAGGATTAAGTCATGTCACATTAAAGAAATGTAACAATTAAATGCAAATACTATAGAAATAAGTGATTGGTCTGACATTATATATTCACCCCTTTTAAAAAAATAATCATTTTGTTACTTAGCTGAAAATGGCTTTTCTTATCATTCACCTGGCCAGCCAAAATAATAGTATAGTGGTTAGTATTGTTCAAAAAGCTAGTAGCAACCACTATATTTCCAACTGTCTAATCTAGTGTTTCTCATCCAGGGTTCATGGAATCCTAGGGTTCCTCCAGAATTTGCTAGGGGATCCATAAGCAAAGAGCAATTGTGCCACCCAGGTTAGTTTAACTGACACCAATGATCTTTTTGGCCATCTGTAAGGTGACATTCTTATGTCTATAATAAGATACATTCTTCCCAATGATGACCACACTAATGTACTGTGAGCTGTGGATATAGTAATTATAGCATGGGTTCCTTTCATATGTAATCATATGTAATCCCAGTCCTCCTTGAGGCACTTCATATTATAGCGTGACAACTCCTCTATCTGTGTCCCCAACGGTCGTAAACCCACGAGCATTCATCAAAAAGTTTCCTAAGTTTTTTTAACTTTATTTATTAAAAATGTCAAAAACAAATTACATCAGTTTTCTATATAGTCACTTTCCTTTGCGATGCATTTTTATCTGCGTCTTACAAACTTTTTAATGCCATCAGCAAAAGGAGTGCAACCACTGATTCACTGCTGCTTTCACATCATCACATGGAAATCTTCTTCTCCTTAAGGCTTCTTTAAGCAGTCCAAAAAGGTGGATCTCAGATGACGATAAATATGGACTATAGGCTGGGTGATTCATCCACCACAGTAGATCTATTCATAGACGTTGCTACCAGAGAGAACTTTATTTACATTCTGAGCATATAGGCAGAGATTATTTTGTGCAAATTAATTTGAAGTTGAAGGCCAGCCATCTTTCCAGACAGATTAGTCACATGACATTCTTGGACAACTTCTCTTGCTCTCACTATTGCCATTAAAATATAAAAGTGCAAAAACTTTTTGAAGACCCCTCGTATTATGTCACCTTTTCACAGGGTGCTAAAGTAGTTCAAAGCGGCCTTTCTGAAACCTAATACACAGGCATTGTTCTATTGCCCATTAACAGACATACCATGCACCCATGCTGGTGGTGCATGCTCAAAGACAGAAATTTTCTGCAAAGAGCTGCATTACTGAGATGCAACAAACAATAAACATAATTGTATTAAAAACATATTTATGTTGCTTTAGTAAGCTAAATATCATTTAGTTAGGATTATGTTTGAATAAATAAACAGGGTTCAAGTTTTCACTGTATGTGGTAATCACATTGGCTTCCTGAATTCATTTCTTGAGTTTCTTGTTAAGAAATGCAGCCTAGCAATTATGCTTTACTGCCCTTCCAACCTGCAAGTCTGCTAGGTCTGTGACTAAACTGTGCATCCTTCAGATGCTTTTATTATTATTAAGTTTTTTCCTCCTGAGGTCATGTTTTTGTATTTGGTTTACAGCTTCCACCCCTATAGGAAAGTAAAAGTAGCCCTCATCCGACATCTGGCAACTAGTGAGAGTTTAGAAATTTGTCTATGTTGACACAGCAGCAGAGACTCAGAAGAAGGAGAATCCTGAACTCAAGCCAGTTGGGGTTCATACTACTTTGCTTGGTGTTGTAAATCAGTTTAAACACATTTGTAGGAACAG
Organism: Pyxicephalus adspersus; assembly: GCF_032062135.1. Taxonomy (NCBI): domain Eukaryota; kingdom Metazoa; phylum Chordata; class Amphibia; order Anura; family Pyxicephalidae; genus Pyxicephalus; species Pyxicephalus adspersus. Next base: position 152,950,272 of record NC_092858.1, on the reverse strand, counting down.
AGAGCAGAGTGGTGACCTGATTAGTTTTCTGCTTCTGGCAGAAATACACAGATCCCGTGACTGGCAAAACAGAATTACAAATCTATTGGCAGGGCAAACAGTTCATGTTTATGTATTTCAGTTGTATTAAATTGTCTGGAATTCAGCTGTAAAATATAGCTGCATCAAAGACCAAGGAGCACATTTATAAAAAAAAAAAAAACTGAAGATCTTTTTCCTTCTTCTTCACTTTTTAAAACCTGATTGCCACTTTTTTAGTTCCAAATGTTTTTAACGGTCGGTTATATTTTGTATTGTGTTGATCAATGCTTTGATTGGCATATCATAATTTTCTTAAAGTGGCAATTAGGAACTAAATTTACCTGGTTGGAGTAATTGATCTTCCTGTTTATAAGCAGTGCACGCAACCCATTGACTTCCATTGTAACCACATATGCTGCGTCTTTGATGTCTCTATGTTGTTCAGTCCCCTTATTATCCCCAGTAAGCCATTTGCTCTTTACTTGATAAATAGATAAGTATACAAACCCTTCTTCTATCATGCCCATAAAGAACTGTAATTTCTTTTGCATTGTAGTTATATACTTTGCAAGGTTTTTCTTACAGTGCCCCTGCTTATCACAGTGATGACATCACCAGTGTTTAAAAATGTTTTTTAGCAAAATGAAATACACAAATAAAAGAAAAAAACTTTATTTAAATAAAGATTTGGAGCGCTTTAAATAAATAAAATAGTAAATTAGTCTCAATTGGGGCATCAGAATGAACATAGCATGAAATACATTTTTCTTGCTATTTGAAAGAGAAATTTGTAGGTGTAACACTGCCAGATATTTATTACGTCTTTGAAATTACAGTCAACCCCCCCCCCCCAACCACCACCATCACTCCCCCACACTCGATAATGTCTTTCAAAGGATGGCGCCATCTTTGTTTAAGCATCTTCATGGGTCTGCAACTACCTCCTAGATCACTGTTTCTCGACCTTTTTTACATGGAGGGACCCTTGAAATAACTTTCGGGTATTTAGTCAACCCCTGCTATAAATACTATATCCACAGCTCACAGTACATTAATGTGGTGGTTCATGGGAAGAAAGCCTTACATTGCTGGCCATTGGGAAGGCTGCCACCCTTACAGATAGCCAAAACCAATCTTAAAATCTGTTAAACTGACATGAGAGGCACAAATTACTCAAGGAAGCATATACTGAAGTATGAAACATAGAATCATAGATAACTCAAATCATCATCCTCAACATTATTTGTCCCACTATGTTAATAGAACATATAAATCTAAAATAGACCCCTCATTCATGGAAAAAGTAGTTTAGGGACATAGACGCCTAAATTGTATAAAACCTACATCTTTTTATGTTATAATAAAATCCATCATATAGAAATACACTCACTCTGGGGTCCATTTAAATGTACATAAATACATTTATGAAACTCCGTTTCTATGGCTGGTAATAACAAAGTAGACCTGAACTGACAATAATGGTGGTGTACTATACTTTTCTCCTCTACTTTTTAAATGTAATCCAAAACAAATTCATTGTTGCAGTAATTCTGCCCGTGAAATCACTGCATATTTTAATACACCATTTTCTCTTGCATTGCTGAAAATGATCCTAGTTTTTTCAGCGTTATTTTTTTTGTTCATTATGTGTGAGAACATTATATGTAATGGAAATTAAATAAAGTTGCAAACATATTCAGTGACAAGTAAATTGACTGAGAAATGAACATCACATTTGTATAAAACAATATGGAAAAGAAACTTAATAAAGTTTGCAGATTTACTTTTTGTTTAGTTATTATTGTGTGAGAATGATTCTCTTCTCCACCTTTCTAAACCTCTTTTACAGCTGACATGAGAAGCTCATATCCACCTTCTGAGGTCAAGACACCAGGAAACTGGTACAGCAAAAAAGCCTACAGGAGATTCTTAAAAACATTGCAAAATGATGTATTATCGGGCAGTGTTTTCCAGCTAAGACCTGGATATATTACAAATGGGCTCATAAGTCTTTGACATTACATTCCCGTGTAGCTGACTTAATATTTTGCCCCCGTAACCTAGCTTTTGTTCTGAATACTGTTTTAACTCAGAGGAAGAAGAAAATTTAAGGCTTCTACTGCCAGCTTCAGGGTAGTTTGACAATTTTCTATTTAAAATGAGTTTTTGTGCCATTCATTACAGGCAAAGATTTAAACTAGCACATGACCCTTCAGGGATGAGCACGTCTATCCGTTCGCAAAGGCAACATATTTTTCCTGCTCTTCATCATATAGGCTCCGAGCAGTAATTCCAGGGTCCCAGAATATCTTTGCTAAAAAAAGCTGTGTGTATTACAGTACATTGCTTGTAGCAGAGAGATAAAGGATGCAGATATTAAGACTTGAGTAATGAGCCAGAATAATTCTTTGAGGTAGAATCAAACGCGTTCTTTTGTCGTATTAAAAAAATAAAAAGCCGAGGGTAGGGGGTAACAGCTTTTCTGGCCTTTTAGCTTTAGAAGGCCCGCAATCATGTTAAGGATGGAGATTAACTGCTTTAGATCTAGCAATGCATAATAAGATGCAGTATAGTGCTACATAACGTGGCAAAATAGAGTTCTGGAACCAGCAGTTATATTGCAGGGCCATCTGAGCGCCTGCAGCACACCTCCAGCTGTAAAAAGTCCGCTGCTTAGCTCTCCCAAGGCAAATAGAATATAGAATATAGAAAGAATCCTCTTGATTTCCTTGCAGTTAATGCAGTATTGTAAACAAAGCATGGGATTTGTATGTAATTTATAGTTCACAACTTAAGCAAAATAAAACTGCTTTCGATTTTTTACTGCATTTCAGTCAGTGTAGGTCATATCAGGATTGGATTTTTGTGAAAGTATTCAGTTTTTTTCTTCCTGTATGTTTGCATCTGGAATGACGTCAGTAAACAAGATGGTGGGTATTTATAACTCAATTTGCAAGTTATGCAAGGTAAGAAAATTGCTTGCAATAATCAACTAATTGCAAAGTGGTAATCAGCAACTCTAATAGATAGAAGTCATTGTTATCATTTACAGAGATTGTTCGCAATTTGGAATTTGTGCGTGTTTATAGGAGAGGGAAAGTACCTGTGTATTCAATATGAGGCTTGGGGGGAGATGGTTCCCTACTCAAAATTTTAAACCTACAACAGAGGTGAAAGGGAATCTTCTATTGAAGACACCTGTTCCCTTGACAGCTGTGTAAGAAGGGAATTTTCTTTACGATAACAGACTTCTTCTCACTTCATGTTGTGTTGCATTACTTTAAAAGTAAATAGCAATGTATAGCCTAATAGTGATTTTTAAATTTTCCTACCAAAAAAAAAATTTACCTGGTTTTGCACAAAAATCACTAAAATTTCAAAACAGGAATGCCCAAGCACTGATGGTCTCCTTAAACATTTTACAATGCTAAACTCTGAAACTTTATTATTTCTACTAAGTATCCAATTCAATTCTACAAGTCAGCAGAATTTTTAACTAGCTGCAAATAAACCTTTATTGCACCTTTATTTCACACACATCTTTGGAAAGCATCAAGTGGTCCCATTCTGGTGGTAATTGGACAGCAGGTTGTCACTGTACTCAAGTCACAGCAAAGATATAATTGCCCCAGTGAGAAGCTATAAACACCTGCAGGCTTTGCATCTTTATTCCTGTTTAGTGTTTATGGGACCATGAATAGCATAATTTATTAAGGCAGAAGCAAAGCTCAATATGTAGGAAGAATGTCCATAGATAGGCAGATTAGAGGGAACCCAACTCATGTTCAATGAGGAACACTAAAAACTGCTAATAGTTTTATATTTGGTTTAATTTTTCCTTCACACTACCAGACAATACCTAAAGTGGAAATGGAGAACTTTATAAGAGATTTATTAAATATATTCAAGTCTGGAGAGGACAGACTCATGGGAGAACCAGGGTGATCTAGCAAACCAGAGATAAATTTGTTAAAAATATTTTCCTATTGGCTGTTGGCAAATGCTTTCAGTCCTGGGCCAGATCCATGCCAGGTTTGCTGCATCATGCATCTTCACCCAGGATAGTCTATCCTTTCCAGTCTTTGAGAGCTTTATTAAATAAGTACCCATCTATGTTTCTTCTGCGATAAAGGAAAGGTACTTGCCTGTCACCAAAATAAACTGTAATAGTACACTGAATTTTCTGTATATTTCAAGATGAATGATATCCCATGCTTGCACAGAAGTTTATTAATGTGGTCTAAGCCAAACCAAACAGCCAAAGACCCTGAAATGCTGATGTGGGAGTTTGTGGACATTGCATTTCTGGAGTATATTGTTGTGAATTTGTTAATTTCCTTCAAAAATCAAGCCACGCATGAAAGATAAATAAGAAGTATGAAAACCCAAAATAAGCAACTTTGTAATAAATAAAATAGAATATGTACTGTATAACCTTTTTTAACAGAATGAAGATAAGTTAATACCCCTTTCAGGTTTTACTTCTGACCAAGACCCCCTAAAGGGGAAGTATGTTCACCTCTCCTTACTAAATCTCTGGCACCAGCATCTTCGCCCAGTCTTCTTCTTACAGCTTTGGGTTTTCAGCCACCTTGATTGGGCTGGAATTATGTGACTCCCTGGTGCATGTGTGTATACATTTAATCATTCCCTGAATCCAGAGTATGCCAGAATCGTACACCGAGATGTGCATATTCTTCTTAGTATACATTCAACAAAAGATTGCAGGCAGGTAAGTTTTACAGCATACGTGATATAGATTGAACCCATGCCTGCTTACAATCTGCTTCTGGAAAGATTGTCCCTTCTCACTGGCCCTGGGAAGGGTAAAATGATTGGGGGTTTAGATACACTGTGATATATCATTATTATTATTATTTTTTTTTTACATTTGAGCAGGGTACAGTAAATACCTGAATTTGACTTATCAGCTTCATCAGCATTTAGCTATTTTCTTTGAGTTTAGCTAGTCCTAGCAACATTCCAGCAATCATTCTCACTGCTTCTAACGAAGAATGATGACATCTGATTGTTTCCTTTGGTTTACTGTCTTGTGCGCACAGTTTTTGTCTAATAGGCTTATTCAGCAAGGCGCTGCAAAGAGCAATAAACCATAGCAAACTGAAATCATCTCTCACTGATCAAACCGTAGTCAACTAAAATCAAATTAATTGCTGGAGCTCTGCTTGACTGAAAGCCACAGCTGTATTGCACACAAGTGGAAGAACTTTGGTGCTTATAGAACAGGTCTGAGGCTGATCATTCCATATGAACACAGTACAAATTCCCCCCTGTATCTTTTCCCAAGTGTTACACCTTGTGTGATGTATTGGTTTGGCTATTATCACAAAAAATATATTTTTTGAATATTGCAGTACTCAAGGCACGATATAAAACGGATAACTGTGCCAAAAAAAGCTTATGCTTTAAAGAAATATGTTTAAATGCAAATTGACACAAGCTGAAATCTGCTAAAGAAAGCATTTTGTTGTCTTTTTTTTTCTTCTATCCATCTACAAAATCTGCATAATTTATTATTAATGGTTTCCTAGTGTCCTTACCCGGAGCTCTTGTCAGAAAGGCTGAGTTAACAACCTATTATAGTAAACTGCACACTGTGCCGTTAATAGCTTTAGTGTCTTTAGTAGGAATGCACCTGCTGATCATAAAAGCATTTAGGCTGCTGCAGAAATGCAATGACAAGGCTTCAGGTTGTGTTTTGGGACGACCTTGTGCAAACTTTTCTCATCTCCATGACAATACAGATAATGAACCCATATATTGTATTTCAGAAAACAGTCTGCATCTGTTTACCCACTGCACAGGCAACATGCTCATTTTGCATTGAATCATTTTGAATATTCTCAGCTCTGTTCTTTGCATTTAAGGAATATTTTTATCCAGTGCTGAACAAGCACTCCAGATTTTGTTGTGCTTTGTATAACGTGGTGACAGCTGCTTCCAACCTCTGTAGTTTTCACTGATTGTGCTTGATAATTGCTGCCATTGACGGTAAGTTATATTTACCAGGAGCTGAATATGGTTTTATTCTCCAAACAACATGAGGAATTTCTTGCAGTTTACTCTGTCTAACCCTTTGTTGCCAGTGTTTTACTTCTTTTTATTGCCTTTTAATATTGTCAGGGTGGCATCCATCTTAGGCAAGCCCTAAAGAAAATGTTATTTGTGCCCATTGTAAATGTCTGGGTATTGTTATATTGTGCCAAGCAAGAATACCAGAATCTAATACAGGAAAAGAAATAAAACCACATTTGTTCTGAAGCACAGAATTCCTTCTCATACCTCTCAATTTTTTTTCTATTAACTTCTCTTATATTTTTCCTGAGAGAATAAGGCCACCAGCCTAAAATTAAAGTGGACCTAAACTGAAAACGCAAAATGGCCCCAGTTGGTACAGCTAATTGACAAAATAGACGTGTGTTAGAAAAAATGCCATTGATTTGGCGGTAAGGATGGCGGCTTCCTTAGCCTTAATTTAGTGACCATCCTTTGCAGTTATCAGTTAAGCTGTTTTGATATTAATTTGACTTTTTTTTGGTTCCAATTTGTACTTGCGCTAATGCTTCTCCTATGGATGTGCTAGGCAAATTTGCGGCTGTGTTGGATGCAATTCCAGCTCATGGAATAAACAGAAAGCCATCAACATGTTGTGTTGGTATGCAAAGTAAAAATATTGGTTCAGAATAGTTTCAGAAATGTTTTTGTCAAAAACAAGCAATTCAATGCTTGCAGTAAAAACACCTCATCACACATTGCCAAGCATGTCAAAGAATATGCTCTGATGCTATGATGCATGATGATGTTGTGATGTTAACCTATCCAAAAATAAAAATATTGACAATTAAATAGAAATTCCTGTAGTGGAGGAATATATATCAAATTGCATTAATTGTGGAGGTCTTATGGTAAAAGTGCAAGACGTTCTCCTTTTCATTCTATAATCCCCACAGACCTCTTTTCTGGGTGTCTAAAAGAAGCCACAGACCTGCTATCACCCATCCCTGCATGCTGTTTTTACTGACGTCACTTGGCACAGCCGATGTGCATTACTTCCTAAAACAAAAACAGGCATAAGTCAGAAGCTAGGCTTTACACATGATATTTGCAAAGTTACTTATTGCACAGGAAAAGTTTATTCAGTATAGAAAAAGAAAAGCAAATCTATGAAGTTTGAAGCTATAAAGTAAAATCATTACATATTTCTACTCTGCAGAAATAGAGAAGAGAGTCTTTTAAAGCCAAGCTAAAACTTCTTTATTGCTTAGGTAGAGTAGGCTTAGGTAGGATTTAAATTTTTCTGTGACCTGTCAAGAAGATTCTCCTTGTTTCTCTGCCTGGCACCCATCATCCACAATAAACAAGAAATGAGAGAAGACCAACCTCATGGGTACAGAGAAAGACATAGCAATTAAATCCCTGTAGATATACTAAACCCTTTTATTTTCACTTCTGATTCTTTAAAAAAAGACAGGAGGTGTGCAAACTTTCCTTCACATACAGAATCAAATACGGAGACGGTCACTCTTCCCCACCAAAGTTTAGCTGGAATTGAGGTATAGGATAGTATTACATTTGTTAATTTATATTTTGTCAGTATGAATTTCACCCCATTTTTGCACACCACACTCATATGTACCCCCAATATTAAATAAAAGAACCTAACATATCACAGAGGGAGCTTAGTACCAAATTACTAGATTTACTAGAATTACTAGTAATAATCTTCACCCGTAATTTCCTGTTTTGTCATTTCTACACCAACTCAATTGTGTCTCTATCTCCAGCAATAGAGCACAACTCAAGATATAAATGTAATGTTACTCCATTATCATTTACAAAAGCCTGCATATGTCCAATAAGTCTGGTCGATTCAACAGTTTGCGCTGTTTCCTAGTGAAACATTTCCATCAATTCAAACTGCCAAGCTAATCCTGCTCAAACACAAAAAGTAATTGTTATAAAAGTTTGTGTAGAGGAGATTATTGTGGCCCTGTAGAGCAGTTAAGGGTTTGGAATGTATATGTGAAGCATAAGATGGAAGATTAAAGAGGTGATAATGAAAACACAAAGCTCGTCTTAGATGCCATGCATTCTTGTTCACAGTTTCTTTCATCAACTAATCACAACTGATGGGTCAATAAAACACATTCTAAAGGTTAAGAAAAAAAGCAAAACAGCACGCAAACAACCCACCAAAAAACATTTACATGCATTAAACAGTGCAATAAGATCTGTTCTTGATAAGAAGAGATGATCCAGATAACATATGGCAATAGTAAAATGAAATGCAAAGCAATTAAATTAACCATTAAGCAAATGCACATTTGAATTCTAAAGAGTACCATGGTTAAGAGAATAAAACCATTTGGCAGCTTTTTGCTTAATTTAAATGTAAGACTCTGCAAACTGAATTCTTGTTTGACATAGTTGCAATAAAGTATTGGTAATTCTACAAGTCTGAATAAATTACCATGTCAACTTAAATGGTAACTAACCTGTCAATGGTATTATATTTTACCTTTTTGGTGGCCCATGTCCTCTTCCATTCAAGCACTGCAGCTTTTATCAGAGTCCTCATCATTCAATGGGGTTGATTTACCCGAGGAATATAGGCAGCTCACTTGCAAAGTGAGTGGAAAAAAATTACTTGACAAATAATACGAAATCACATGCAAGGAAATCTAAAGAAGCAAGGTTTTTGCTTGAACAAGATTTGATGATTGAAATAATTGGAGCTTCACCTCATTCACTAAGCTAACTGCAGTATCCTATGCAAAAGGATAATTCACTTTGCTAAGTAAACAGCCTAAATTCCTTTAGTAAATCAACCCCAATGTGTCTAGGATTGCCCCCCCCCCCCATGCCTTATGGTTCCATGTTTTGACGCCATTTGATACTACAACACCCTGCTAGTGATATATTATTGTGGACAGAAGAGCAATGCATAGAAAGGACAAGAGCAACTAATACACTGTTCTTTGGCAATTGAAAATGGTTGGGTGTGGATCTAATTTAATAGGCCATACACATTGGGTTTGCATTATTAAAACTCTCCAAGACTGGAATAGAAAGACTATCATGGGTGAAGAACTCGGGTAATACAAAAATTCTGCATTGGAGCTGGTCCAGGCAATAAATAAAGCTAATTAATAGCAAACTATTTTTAAAAAATCCATTTCAGGTTTATCCTCAGGTTTACCCACGATAGTCTGTCTTCTCCAGTCTTGGAGAGCTTTAATATAGCAGGCCCATCTTGTATGATTAGTTGCTAACACAGAAAGTATTCCTTCTTAATTACAAACATTCTACTTAAAAAGTTAGACTCAATTGTAAATAACAAAATTGTAAAAGGTATAGTTTAAGGTAAATCCAATAAATTAGCAGAAAATACATAGTCATGTATAGACACAGCTAGCACATGTTCCTTAAAAGTTTTTTTGTTGGAACTCCAAACTCAGTTAATACAGTACAGGATTTAACTCTGAACTACGGCCACATTAACAACCCCCATAACCCTGACACGTACGCAAATCCCTCCACAGTTCCCGTCCCTCTTACCTTTCTGCCCTGATAGAAAAATCCTCCCCTAGCCGCTCCTCCAGTGACCTACTAATGACTTCCTCATTCATAACCTCATCACACGCACAGCTCCAAGACTTTTCAAGGGCTGCCCCAATTCTCTGGAACCCTCCTCCTCGTTCTATTCTGTATGCTCCTACATTCTACACATTTAAAATACCCCTCAAACTAATGTTTTCAAAAGTGTTTACCTGTTTTCTTCTCTATCTTAAATCCTTACTACTCACGTACCATTCTTTATCCTCCCTCATATTGTAGGCTACATCCCCCACCTTTTAGATTGTAAGCTCTTCTGGGCAGGGTCCTCTTCCTGTGTCACTGTCCCTATTTAATGTACAGCAATGCATAGCATGTTGGCATTTTATAAATACATAATATTAATAGCTTGTTCTCTAAATAAGAATGATTACATCCAGTAATGGTTGTTATAATAGGCGTCCCTCCGTGGCATCCCAGCCATCCAGTCCTCAGTTATGGAATGTGACCTTGTCCCATATGTCAAGATTGGGTCATCAATAAAACTGGTTGGATTCCACAGTGCATTGCAGCTTTTGCAAACTAAAGGTGGTGGGAATGGAAAATTGTGAGACCACAGATTAATGTGAGCATTACTGGGTGTTGAAATCAAGATTGTTTATAAGCAGGGGGGGGGGCAGTTCTGTATTTTTTAAGTGCCTGTGGACCAGCTTTTTCTTGAACCCCAAATGCAGCTGGATAAACCTTTGGCATTTTTTGTCATTTCCTGTTAATGTTGCTGCAATGTAAAATTGTCATTTGAGTCAGATCACCTCTTAATGCCATTTTCACACAAATAGGTCTTAGCCCCATTTGGGACCAGCATACATTTTATGTACAAGAAAAATAACCAGCAAATCCACATTGTGATGCAGTCTAATATATGACTGGATGGTATCTAAAGAATTTTCTAAGATTAAAATAAACTTATTCAACACCATTGATGCCACAAGTCGCTCTCCGTGCTTGTGCATGGTAATTAGACATCCCTCAGGCCATGACTTTTACATTTAGCTAGTTATTATGCTAATTGTGTATTAAATTGCAATAACCAAAGGAAAATGCCTGATTGTTTAGGCTTTGGGCAGAGATATATAATAAAGTTATAATAGCAGACAGGCTGGAATAATTAAGGTCTAATCATTCTTTAGAGCTGCTCTTAGGTTGTTCTTAGTTAAGTTTTTTCTTTTTTTTAGTAGAGTTTATTAACAGAGGATAGAAATATTCTTGAGAAGAGAGAAAATGTAGGTAATCCCTCCTTGCTTTGCAGTACACAATGAAAAGAGAATGTTTAATAGACTGTGTTTGATCATTTGTTGGAAGTCGATCAATCAGAGCTGTCTGGAAAAAAAAGAATTATTACAAGCTAGGTATTCAGTAAGGACCTTTTCACACTAATGTACAGAACGTTCATTATGAATCTTTATGCATTTGTTTTTTAAAGTAACCCTGTCTTTGATTCTATAAAACAAAACTAAAGGAAACATGAAACATAAGATAAATCCTTCCAAGTGTGCCAGGTAGCTTGACCTTCGTTGAGCGTTGTCTTTCCAGAACACAGAACTAAAAACCGAACCCCAACACGTACTCTAACACTATAAATAAGCCCTTCACATTTCCAGCTCTGCCTCAAATGCCAATCTATCCCTAAATCAATCATTGACACCAAAAACCTTACTACCTTCCTTATTCTGTGCCAGAATCAACAAGACATAATTGAAAATGTTAGTCCCATTTTATAAATTCCATTCTTCAATCTTTTCCTAAAACACCTCCTGACTTCCAGGGGAAAATAAAAAGATAGAGAGAAGAAGAAAGACAGAAGATAGCATTTCTTTTCGTTTTAGTAACTCACTTTTTGATATATACACAAATGGTCTATGTAATTTAGTTCAGTTTAATAAATAACTAATTAGTTCATAAATAATTTAAACAAAAAAGGTTCCTCTTTAGCCTGCCTCGCAAAATCCAAGGTAGTGCCTTGCTGAGGGCCATTGTCTTTCCCATTTTCCTAACATAGAGATATTGAAGTCATCACCTACACTTTGTTAGTTATGTGTCATCCCTCGGTAAATATATATCAGACATTTGGGGAGTAGTTACTAATATAAATGAGAGCTTAGCTGTTGCCTTTAAGAAGTCAACATTTTTATATCAGAAATATATTTGTTTAGCCTATGAGAAGGATTTTTTTTATCTTGTGTGTGTATATATATATATAGCACCAATTTGTTGCCTGACAAAGTCCATTATTGTGTCAGTAACTATACTTCAGAGGAGCTCACAATCTGGAGTCCCTACTGTAGTTTAATGTCATTACCACAGGCTAGGGCCACTTTTTAGAAAGGAGCTATTTAACCAACCTTCAGGTTTTTAGGATGTAGCAGGAAACTTGAGTCCCCAAAGGAAACCCATGCAAACACGGGTACAAATTATAACCCCCAAACCAATAGTGTCTTGGCCAAGAGTCAGACCTTGGACCCTAGTGCTGCAAAAGCGCTTGCAACGGTAAATGGAGCAAAATATTAAGGTATCACTATGTTTGTATGCTTCAGTAAACTGGGTTAGCCACTGGACTGAGATCTCAGTGGCTTGGAGCAATTACACATACAACAATTGCTGAGATGAGATAGAACACGCAAGGGGCCTGATTTCTTAAAGCTCTCCAAGGTTGGAGAGGATAGACTTGTATCAGTGAAGCTGTGTGATCCAACAACCCTGGCATGGAGTTTTTTTAGAATATTGCAACATATTGATACATGTTTAAACCAACCACACACTATAATCTCAAATTTATATAACCTGTTGCAGGCCCTTGCTGTTTTCCTAATATTTCTGGGTAGCCTCTGGTTACATGGTACTGTTTGCAGCAACATTTTCTGGGCATAATAAATGCTACATGGATACCTATATTGCTCCTTTAAAAATATACAGTATTGCATACATATTGCAATGTATGGGTAAACCTTCAGTCTTGCTGGATCATTGCAGTGCTCCTTATCAGACACCATCATTGAATAATATGCAGTCCAGTAGAGGAGGGAATATACTACTTCAAGCAAAGGAAGATTATTAGGCAGTAGAGCAAGGATACAGTGCTGTTTTAACCATGTGAAAATTTACTAACGCTTTCAGGGACTGTGAATTCTGTCCTTAGGGAGCAGTTTCTCTTTTTATTACCTTTACAATTTATGCTCTGCGAGGCGTTCCACACTCCATCTTGAAATTTCTAGCTCCAGCAAATTTTGTTTCCTGTTGAGAACGAGCCGGTTGTATATATATTTAGTCTTACCTTACATGGAAAAATAGGGCTATTCCTGCCTTGATGTTGCAGTGTCACATTTGTTTTCCTATAGGAAGTTTGCTGCTCTTATTTTTTTTTTAATTTAGAAAATGACCTTTATTATTTAAAGGAACATTCCAATGCCAAGAAAGTTACTTTATATCAAAGTGATGTTACCAACTTAGCTGAGTAGCAAACCAGCTGTATGTTGTAAAAATACAGACATGGGTTGGTTTACTAAAGCCTATTTTCCTTGCACATTAATATTTATTCTTTGCATAGTGAAATTTCACTTAGCTTAATGGCATTCACTAAGATAGGTGAAGATTTAATGCAAAGTGAACATGTCTACCCATTTTGTAAATCATCCCCGTTCCTCCTTTTTTCATTTTTTAATGAAAATTCATAGACCCTACATAATTGTGCACATTTTGTTTTTCTGGCCCTTCCAATATAGCAAATAACCATTTGGCTGGCTGGATTAGATTCAGTTTGATTTACTTATCAGGCCTTATCCCTTTATTCCAGTGTCTTGCTTCTTTTGGCAATAGGCATCACAGCCTTAATGCACATGTAGATCTTTTTTAAAGTGAATGTGTAGTTCTCAAAATGTATTAGTTAAATGTGTAAAAATAAAAAAAAGGTGAAAAAAAACTTGCTCTTTAAAAAAAGTATTTTTTCTATGTTTGATATGTAATTACAGGTACATTACATATGGTAATTGAGGCAGATATTTTTGTTCATACATACATACATATGTAGGCTTCCTGTTTTCTAATGTTGCACGGTAGCTGTCAATACTAAAAATGTCTATCTGAACTTCTTCATTTCCTGCAATTGTATATAGGGATAAGGAAATTTGTGTCTGTCTGAAAAGGACCATAGAAGCCGTAATAATGATAACTGAAGCAACACTTTGCTATATTTGCTATTATTGCTATTATTTTTATAAGATTCCGCTACTGTGGGCACTTTTTACTTATTTATGTTTTTGGATATTTGTTTCTTTTTACAGCAACAAAGTTATTAGTATTTCTTTTTAATAGCATCTGTTTAATTCGGATTTACATTTTTTTTCATATGCATAAAACATGTTTTACAAGTTTGCCCATGCAGTATTGATGGTCTGAAATCATAGAAATGTGATTAGGGGGTGTCCAAGGACAATTTGTCTTTTGCCTTAAAATTCTGAGCAGTCTTTGCCCACAACAATTATTGATTATTATTATTGAGTTGGCTTAATGGCCTGGGTGGCATTTATTTGAGTTACCTTATGTTATATATACTAAAAGAATGTAAATCCTAACAATAATTTTCTCTTTTTGGTACGGGCAGGGCTGTTTCTGTTCTGTTAAAACAGTTTTTTTTCTGTTCCCTAAGTACAACAAAATACTTGTTGATTTTGCCAAAATTTTTGTTATCTGAACTTTTTCCTATGTGATTGCTGCTGTTTTATCGATTACATTATTTCTAGTCCAATGGATGTTAGATGATTGTCACTGGAAATATTATTTTCTGACCATTTATAGTGAGAGGTGAACAATCAAGCGATATAACAGATTTTCACTCATGATTCACGAAGCACAATCATTTTTGTTGAGCTAGAATCTTTTGACCTGTGTGCATAGCTTAATGTGGAATTAAACTTAAAAAAAACTTACCGTTAATCCTGCAGATCCCTCGATGGTGCTGGACCTTGCCGTGACCCGGTCCTGTGTCGTCCTAGAATTCCTCTTTGTCGCTGCCATCTTCAGTCTTCTCTTCCGTCTTCTTCTTGCTACGTCACCCGAACTTGCACTGCGCAGGTGCGAGATCAGGTGATGTAGCCCACTGTAAAGAGGCAAAATAAGAGAGTCAATTTCACTGTGCACTCGGCATCTCTTTCCCCTTAGTGGAATAAAATGCCTCTCCTGCGTATGCCCGAGATTAGGCAAACATAGAAGGAACAGCCAGAGCCTCCCAGGATGCGTGATGTAGGTATCCCAGGAGGCTTTGCGCTCCTATTCAGTCTCGGTCACTGCAGCAAGTTGGAGAAATGAAAACGAATGCATTATATCTAAGTTGTGGTACACTTCAATATATTACATTTTTTGTTTTGGGTTTACATACGCTATTTATTATGCTGCCTTATGACCTTAAAGACTGGGTCTAATATTGATCACACCATATAGGGAACAAAATTATCCTTGTGGGTTTCTCCAAAAGTGGTTGAAAGCCAGTTTTCTAGATCCAATACTGGTTCTTTATTGGACAGTTTTTCTGGTTTTCTATTGGACAGGTTTATAAAACATGTAGATATTATTTTCCTTCCCCCGCTAACAGACCAGTGCCAACCTCTGTCCTTTTCACATCCTCCAAAAGGTTACTAAGCTAAGCTGTGCTTACAAGTGCCAGCCGAGTGCCCTTGTATTATCCAAAGCAAGGCTCTACTAAGGGAATTAGTCGCTAATAGTTATTTTTGATTAAATGTTGTAGATTTACATAACAAAAACTTCAACCCAGAAACTGTTGTTGTTTGTCTCAGTATCATCAGGCAAAACAAAATCTTGTTATAATTTAAGATATTTTATCCAGTATTAAGCTAAAAGCTCAATAATACTCCCTACTGTTCTTGAACTGCATATATTTGACATTTATAATGTCACTTAAATATACATGTAAGTGCTGCTATTTTCTACATAAGGAGAATTTTTGAATAGTTATCAAGGCTCAAAACCTGGAAGTGTATGTTATTATTTTTAAGTATTATTTTGTGTTACACAATTGCATATACTAAGATTTTTAGGAGTAAAATCATAACAAAAAGGTATAAAATATGAAAATCCTTTTTTTTGATTATGTCTTTAAAACTTTTCCCCTACTTGTTGCTTTATGACCACCTGTTCATTTAAATCAACTACCTAATACATTAAAACACACCAAAATAGGTGCACAAAGCATTCTTTTTTATTACAGTGCATGGTAACGAATGTATGAAAATCAACTGAAAATGTCTTTTCCACTGGTATGTCAATATCAATGGAAATCTTGATTGCTTTCCAATTGGTTTCGTTTAGCTCATTGATTGAACCTGGGAAAAAATGAAAGTGATAGGTTGATGTTGTTAAAAGACGATACAAAGCTGCAAAGGTTCCAACAAAATTGACCAGTGTAGGGACATTAATGGGTCTAAAGCATATCTCAACCCAAGTACAAAAATGAAATTCCAAATATGCTTGAATATAAATCGATCCAAATATAAACTAAATTACCTAATTTTACTTGAAGAACAGAAAAGTGTTTGACTCAAGTATAAACCTAGGCATCAAAATGGCGGCTGTCACTACTAACATTAAAAACAGTAATCGATGGAAATGCCAAAAAAATTGGGGTCATGAAATACATCTATGTTAAGTAATTTTTTTAAACATATAAAAGTAGAAGAATTACAATCACAAAGACTTAGTATATATAACTTTTTTTCCTTTTATACAATCTCAAGTATTTACTACCTTAGTTTAGACTTGGTTACAATGAATCACTCGCTCTTTGTGCATTAGAAACGGCCAGCAAATCAACACTCATAAGTATCTAGCAAACTCTTGGTTTGGGAGAAATAAGTTTGTTACATACTTTTCATTCATTCAGGGAAAACATAAAACAACATAAATATAAAAACATAAAACATTGATATCTGCTGGTAGCCAACAATAATGCACAAAAGATTCTTATAAAAGAGCTATGTTATGAACGAAGGTGTGGACCCACTGTGCCGCTGGCCAGGTAAACTCTAGAGGGGCGTAACTAAGCAGCCACCCGGTCTTCACTAGAGCCTCTGATGGTGAGGATAGGCTTGGGCTGCGGGGTAGCTACCAGGTGCCACTCCAGAGCAATCCCCAGGCCAGTGGCAGCTGACCACAGGAGTCAAGAGCAGGGTGCAGACAAGCAGTCTGTCCAAAAACGCAGTCCGAGGTCAGGGTCAGGCAGCAAACAAGCAAGGTCCAAAAACGTAGCAAGGTCCGGTACACAGGAAAGCAGTCAGATAAATCACTAAACACAGGGTAATGATGGTAAGCCAGAGATTGCTCAGGCAACTTCCTGTAATAGGAGGTGCCTTTAAATCCCTGCAGGACATCAGCCATAGGCTGTGGAAAACAGAGGGCGTGTGTGTGTTACCTCAGAGACACACCCACGCCAGCTCACAAACAGAGCAAGTCTCAGCATGGAGGAAACACTGATATGGAACATAGGTAGTGTTACCTGAGAGATAGAACCCGGCGCCCATGCCTGCGATTAGGAGCAGCGGCGCCGGCACGACCTGCAGTGCTAACAAGCTAGACCATAACCAACTCATAAGGGCAAACCACTATCTAGTTTTGAGACCCAAGTATAAACCAAGATTCTTTTTCTATTTGCATTTTCAGGGTATAAATCTGTTTATATTTGAGTATATGGTATAGTACAGCTCACCAGTCCATAGAAGTGGTGGTAGTATTAATATATATTTTTTCCATCATTTTCACTTAGCATTCTTTGAAGTAACTTGCTTCCTGTCCTAGAATGATCATATAATATACTATATCTATGGAGAATCTAGACTGTCACCCCAAAAAGCCCTTTTTTCTTCTTTCAACATTAGATTCTGTATCCCTTGGATATAGCTGAGAACAATGGGGCTGTTGAAAGTGCACCACAGGCAGAGAGCACAGGAACTTTTCATCTGTTCCTGGAAGGATCAATATGTATTTTTTCACAGTTATAGATCAGATTTGGCAAAACTCTTTTAATGGTATATTTAACTCAAAAGTCATAAAGTTGGAGAAGTTCATTGTTATAGTTGACATACCCTTTAACCCCTTTTTATCTGTTACTTTTCTTCAAATTTACCATCCTGCACTCAACAGATGTCCCAATGTTCACCCTGTTGCTTTTTTCTTTTTAAACTTTAGTCAAAGAGAAGAAGATAAAGAGTGCTAAGTCTGTTTTCAATTCACTTTTTGGTATAGTAACTATGAAAATACGGTTCTTTTTAAACCTTACTCATTGTCATCGGTGTGTTCCCCAGTGACAAAGGCAATGTTATATTTAATTTTATTTGAAACTATGAGGCAAGCTTTTGTTGTAAGCCAAGAAGTGAGTATATCACCGAGATAAGCTTACTGTCGCTACAGCACTTGTCGTTTTGTGCAGTAAATCAAAGTCTCAGCTTTCAAATCCAAATAGAATAACAAATAGAGAAAGTATCAGCCTCAGTTACAAAAGCACATTGTGTTTTTCACCAAGGGTTCAAGCCGGGTGACTGACTGCATTACAAATAAAAAAAGAAGTATGAAAAGATTATTATTAGTTTTAATTAGATCTGTTTTCTTTTCTTTTTTTTTTTTTCCTCCAGGAGCACGAACAGCTCAGCTATTCCTCCACCAGATCCAAGGCACCCAGCGTTATAATCACAGGCCTGAAGCCATCCACCAAGTATATATTTCACATTCGAGTCAGAACCGCTGCAGGATACAGCGGCTACAGTCATAAGTTTGAATTTGAAACTGGAGATGAAAGTAAGTTTAATTAACCCGAGTGTGTTGTATTTGAAATATCAGATTTGATTATGCTGCCCTTTATGTGACCTGAAACTTATTAAACATGCAAATGTAACATCTTTTAAAATGTTTTTCATGGTGCAACCAAGAAGTTTTTCATTTATTTAAAACATCTGTGATATATAAGACTATAATAGTTATGCAAGTCTGAGAAGCCAATGACTGATCTACCAAAACACAACTCTTGTATTTTAACAAATATTCTCATAAGTTTTAAAAACAGGGACTGTGCGTAAATATGATAATCAAGTACATTTTTGCTGACTCCAACTCCTGGTACCCAACAATTGCTTTCAACTCATGATAACAAAGATCAAGGATGCATAGTGCCCACACGTAAAGCAAAATTTTCATAAAATAAAAAATGTGCAGAGCCCTTGACCCCTTAAATCCACAACTGGATTCAATTCGGTACTGCACCGTCCTGGATTCTTTCTTCATCCTGGTGTGGAGGAATTGTCAGACACTGCCATCTTCTTTCTTCGTCTTCTGGCTTCTACCTACGTCTCTCACAAGATTTGGTGACGTTTCCACCTGTATACAGTTAGGTTCATAAATATTTGGACAGAGACAAGTTTTTCCTAATTTTGGAAAAAATGTAATAAATAATAATGAATAAATGAATACAACTCAGATGCAGTTGAACTGCAGACTTTCAGCTTTAATTCAGTGGGTTGAACAAAAAGATTGCATAAAAATGTGAGGAACTAAAGACTTTTTTTTACACAACCACTTCATTTCAGGGGCTCAAAAGTAATTGGATAATTGACTCAAATTCTATTTCATGGGCTGGTCTGGGCAATTCCTTTGTTATGTCATTATCAATTAAGCAGATAAAAGGCCTGGAGTTGATTTGGGGGAGGTGCTTGTATGTGGAAGATGCAGTGAAAGGAGCTCTCCATGCAGGTGAAACGCCATCCTTAAGCTGCAAAAACAGAAAAACAATCTGAAAAATTGCTACAATATTAGGAGTGGCAAAATCTACAGTTTGGTACATCATGAGAAAGAAACAAAGCACTTGTGAACTCAGAAACCCCAAAAGACCTGGACGTTCATGGAAGACAACAGTGGTGGATGATCGCAGAATTATTTCCATGGTGAAGAGAAACCCCTTCACAACAGCCAACCAAGTAAACAACACTCTCCAGGAAGTAGGCATATCGATATCCAAGTCTACCATAAAGAGAAGACTGCATGAAAGTAAATACAGAGGGTGCACTGCACGGTACAAGCCACTCATAAGCCCCAAGAATAGAATGGCTAGATTGGACTTTGCTCAAAAACATCTAAAAAAGCCAGCACAGTTCTGGAAAAACGTTTTTTGGACAGATGAAACCAAGATCAACCTCTACCAGAATGATGGCAAGAAAAAAGTATGGAGAAGGCGTAGAACAGCTCATGAACGAAGGCATACCACATCATCTGTAAAACATGGCGGAGGCAGTGTGATGGCTTGGGCGTGCATGGCTGCCATGGCACTGGGACACTAGTGTTTATCCATGATGTGACACAGGACAGAAGCAGCCCAATGAATTCTGCGGTGTTCAGAGACATACTGTCTGCTCAACTCCAGCTAAATGCAGTCACATTGATTGGGAGGAGTTCCATAATACAGATGGACAATGACTCAAAACATACAGCCAAAGCAACCCAGGAGTTTTTAAAGCAAAGAAGTGGAATATTCTTGAATGGCCAAGTCAGTCACCTGATCTGAACCCAATTGAGCATGCATTTCACTTGTTGAAGACTAAACTTCACACAGAAAGACCCACAAACAAACAGCAACTGAAAGCCACTGCAGCAAAGGCCTGGCAGAGCATTAAAAAGGAGGAAACCCAGCATCTGGTGATGTCCATGAGTTCAACACTACAGGCTGTCACTGCCAGAAAAGGGTTTTCAACCAAGTATTAGAAATGAACATTTTATTTTTAGCTTTGTAATTTGTCCAATAACAAAGGAATTGCCCACACCAGCCTATGAAATAGCCTTTGAGTCAATTGTCCAAATACATTTGAGCCCCTGAAATGAAGTGATTGTGTTAAAAAAGGCTTTAGTTCCTCACATTTGTATGCAATGTTTTTGTTCAGCCCACTGAATTAAAGCTGAAAGTCTGCAGTTCAACTGCATCTGAATTGTTTCATTCAAATTAATTGTGGTAATGTACAGAACCAAGATTAGGAAAAAGTTGTCTCTGTCCAAATATTTATGGACCTAACTGTATGTAAACAAATGCAGAGCCCACTGTGTATGGGTGAGATAATCACTTTTTTTTTACAATGCAGGAAAATCCCTATCTTGGGCATGCACAGAAGCAGCAGCTTGAAGCCTCCAGGAGTACATGAAGTGGGTATCCCAGAAGGCTCTGGGCTTCCCATTTAGTCTTTACCACTGCACTAACCTCCTTCAGCCCTGTTATCCTGGATGAAGTCTCCTCTCTTCTGTCGTCATTTCCATCTACTACCAGTCCGCTTGACCCAATTCCCTCTGATCTACTCTGTGCCCATTCCTCCACCCTGTCTCCCACTCTAATCCAACTTTTCAACCTCTCCCTTTTTTACTTTCTACTCCACTTTCAAACATGCTTCTATTCTCCCTATTCTAAAGAAACCCTCACTAGGTCCATCCCTACCTTCTAGCTGCTGTCCTATCTTTTCCTATATGTTTCCAAACTCCTTGAGCCCCTATAAAAGACTCACCGAGCACCAACTCTCTACCTGTCTGACTGCTCTTTGCAAGTTTCTTTCACTGGTAACTCCTCCTCTCCCAATCTCCTCCCTGTTGGTGTTCCCCAAGGGTCAGTCCTTGGACCGGTTCTCTTTTCTCTGTACACCTCCTCTCTCGGTAGTCTCATATCCTCCTTTGGTTTACAGTACCATCTGTATGCTGATGACACTCAAATTTATCTGTCCACCCCTGACCTGTCTCCCTCAGTCCTGGATGAAGTTTCATGCTGCATGTCAGCCATTTCATCATGTTGTCTTGGAGTCACCCCCGATTCTGCCCTCTCATTTACCCCTCATATTCATAACGTTTCCAGGTCCTGTCACTTTCACCTGCACAACACCTCTGAAATCCCTCCCCACCTGTCCCCAGAGACCACCAAACTCCTTGTACACACTCTTATCATCTGTCGTCTAGACTACTGTAACATCCTCGTCTCTGGTATTCCACTAACCCGACTCTCCCCTCTACAATCTATTATGAATGCTGCAGCTAGACTCATCCATCCTTCCCACCGCTCTTCTTCTGCTGCATCTCTTTGTAGTTCTCTTCATTGGCTTCCATTTCACCTTAGAATCAAATTCAAGCTCCTGTGCTTTGCCTTCAAATCCATCCACAGTTCTTGTCCCACTAACATTTCTTACTTGGTAAAAAAAACTCCCCCAGCCGCTCTCTTCGCTCCTCCAGTGACCTACTAGTGACTTCCTCTCTCATTTTTTCAAACCTGCCTATCTGTCTTCTTCTGTCTTCTAAACCCTCACTACTTTCCACCACTCCATATCTCTTCCCTATTCTGTGCTACTTCCTCCACCTCCTAGATTGTAAGCTCTTTGGGGCAGGTCCTCTCCTCCTCCTGTGTCACTGTCTGTGTCTGTCATTTGCAACCCCTATTAAGTATACAACACTGTATAATATGTTGGTGCTATATAAATCCTGTTTATTAATATTATTATTTATTAGTATCCCTAAATGTTAGTGCTTTTTAAATATTTTAAAATTAGAATAATAGTAGTGGCTATGGAGTGCTATACAGGGGAAGGGCAGGGACCTTTGCAGGGACCATGTCACTTTGAGAATATTTAAGGTAAGGCTATTTAAAATAAATCAAGTGTGATGCTTCAGTATTCAGTGTCATGTCAGGAATGGGTTCATGCAGAGTTGTAAAGCTAATAAAGAGTGCTCTCCTGCAGGGCAGCAAATTATAAACTAAATCTTTCCAACCTGCCCACTCTTTTTCAAGAAAAGTGTTCAAAAATGTACATTTCCCCTCTAGTGACAAATAGCTTACAACCTGCTCTCTAATTGACAAGATATTTTAGCTAGTCAAAGGAAGTCAGGACACATTTAGCTCCTTATTAAAGCGTACCTAAACTCAGAAATTTCACTTTACATAAAAGGGTAGACAACCCTTTTGAGATGCTCGGTCATGCACAGAAGGAGTACCCAATAGCCTCCCGGGATGCGTGTTGTAGGTATCCCGATCGGCTAGGCGATTGAGATTTAGAGGGGAAGTGCAGCACTTAAAAAAAATACGAACAACCAGAATTTTCATGAACCTTTTCGTGAAATGGTAAAAAAATTGCTGATCTCACGCATTCGCAGTTCCCTACATCACCCGATCTTGCGCCTGGGTCGGGTGACGTAAGAAGAAGAACCCAGAAGAGGAGTCGAAGATGGCAGCTCCTGGCATGCCGGCTCGGAGACAGATACCGGCATGACGCGGGACCTGATGGAAGACACCTCCGGATCAATCGACTGTGCTGCGGGATTGAAGGTAAGTCTATTTTTTGGGGGCATTTTTCAGTTAACTTCCTCTTTAGGAGAGTGACTACGTTTACATCCATTAAATAAAATATTAGCAGTTTGATCCCTATTTCCCTGCTCATTGTCTTTAACGTCTAATGTATACAACTTGATAGGGCAATTTAGAAGTCATTTCCAGGCAGGGAAACCCTATAGACTTTAGGAGAGTAAAAACCTGGTCACAGACTTACGTTTTACATGTTTTTGTAGGGTAGCAGGGGGCTTAGCAACAGAAGGGGGCACCAAAAAAAGCTGAACTACAGGTTGATAATAAAGACACAAATGAGTGCAGTTCTGTGATCATAATGCAAAATGTAATGTATTCCTTTGGAGCTTGCGGACCACTAAACCTATAAACTCCGTACCCACATGGGTGGGGAGCTGTGTGTCACTCAAAGGGGAAGAAACTTCCCCCCATAGTGATGTCATGATGCCAGAACCCACCCACTCTCCTATCACAAGTCTGAGCCTGTGACATGGGAGTGGGCAGGTAGTGTCCAGAGACACAACCCACCCACCCCCCAGAGCCTGTGATCTGAACGGAAGAATGGTCCAAGTGGGATCCGGCCAAAGCCGCGCACCACAACGGGTCTCTGTGTTCTCGCGACCCAGCTGTTAGACAGCCAGATGGTGGGTTGG
Source organism: Pyxicephalus adspersus (assembly GCF_032062135.1). Taxonomy (NCBI): domain Eukaryota; kingdom Metazoa; phylum Chordata; class Amphibia; order Anura; family Pyxicephalidae; genus Pyxicephalus; species Pyxicephalus adspersus. The sequence goes on along the minus strand of NC_092858.1, from coordinate 152,926,614 downwards.
TGACCCCTGCTCCATAGCAGTGTTTCCCAACTAGGATTCCTCCAGAGGTTGATAGGGGTTCCTTGAGCAATGAGAAGTTTGTGACTCTCAAGTCAGTTTAAATGACCCCCAAATTTTTTTTTATTTGGATATCTGTAAGGGTGACATACTTTTCATTGGCCAGCATTGTAAGAGGCATTCTTCCTAATGACCACTACACTAATATACTGTGAACTGTGGATATAGTAATTATAGCAGGGGTTCCCCAAAGAACTAAAAGTTATTACAAGGGTAGTGCTCTATAACAATGAAGAAGGTAAAATAGATGTGCTACAGTGCAATAAGCATATTGATAGGCTGGAGAAGAGTGACAGAGGGATGTGTTAAGAATGCTGAATTTCTCCTTTACCTGCCTAGTCACCCGATTTAGTTTAGGAAGAGACCTGTAAGTGAAAGTGAAACTACAGACAGGGCTGTTCTGTAAGTCAGAGTTATATACATATCAGCAATGGATTGGCAGAAATACAAATAATTTCAGAGATAAATCAACTGATATATATGTTTTTGTAGGTCTTTAAAAGGACAACTATATTCCAGACTGTTACAATCACATAATACTATTTTATAAAATGCTTCCATTATACAAATGTTTATAACGTACAGCATATTCAGCTGTGGCTCAGAATGTGACTATTTCCAAACGGTTTCTGTTTCCTCACATTTTATATCTGCATGGGGTTTTCTAAGACCGTCAATTTTCTACCAGAAGAAAGAGATTGAATGAAACCAATTCAGGGTGCTTATTGTCTACGCTCACAATAGAATCTTTCCCTTCAAAGTAAATATACATTTAAAGGATTAATATCTGTTACGGTTAATGGTTGCTGAGTTGCATATCACACTGCCTATATAAAATATAGGTCTCATTAAAACTGGAGTACCACAGCAGAAATGAACAGAGAGAACTGGTTACTTCAAGGCTTTTCGTTTCTTTTTTTTTTTTTTATATTATCTGGAACACAATTTGTGCCACTTCGATAATTTACAATAGAATCAGATGCATCATTACAAGAGTCAGCCAGATATGGAAACCATTTCCATTTTTAAGTGAATATTAATAGAAAGTTACAAAGCAGATATAGAATGGCTGACCCTGCATGACCACACAGTTATTTTAGATCAATCACACAATTTATGCGTAAATTTTTCCTAAACTTTATATTCTGCTAGAGGAAGCATGTATGCAAATGTCTAATAGCACTTTAGGGGCTAAAGAAGTGTTCATTCATGGTCTCATAAATAACGGCTTCACTGCATTGCATCAAATAGGCACAGATTATTACTATTTCTAGCTGAGCATATAATTGGATAATCTTCTGTAACCCACTTTCTACCAGAAAATATGACATTATCTTTTATTCTTGACTGGGAACAGGTTACAGTAGAAGGCTGACTTAACATTTTAGTGCAATAGATCTGCCTTTCATATATTCACATTGTATAGGTTTTTTTCTCTGTCTAGTCAAATGTCACATTTAAGTATTTTTTCTTTTACAATATTGTTACTAAAACTGACCTTCAGGCAAACTAGGAAATATACAGCTAAAATACATCTGCTGACTTTTTAGTTAATTGCAAAGCTGCATGCTTTCTTTCTGACTGTTTATGGAGAAATTAGGTCTTTTTGCATTCATACAAAAGGGATTTTCACCAAATCACTTCTATGAATAGGATGTAGTTGAGTTATGTAACAAGTAGTGAGTTTCTTTTGGTTTTAAGCAGCTTCATACAAATTACACTTTGACTAGAGCATTGGTGTATGTGGAAGAAAGATGGCATTGAACATGTGATGGTCAAGGATCCCAGTAACAAGGGATGGGTGGTTTTAAATATAATGATGCTTTCTTAGTCCAGTTTACTACCATATTTATTATTACATATAAAAATAATAATAATAATAATATAATGTAATATTTTAAGAGTTCCTGTATTTTGTTTTGCAGCATCTGACCTGGCAGCGGAGCAAGGGCAAATTCTGGTAATTGCCACAGCTGCAGTTGGAGGATTCACTCTGCTGGTTATACTTACTCTGTTCTTCCTCATCACTGGCAGGTAAACTTATGACCCTTGGAAAATCACAAACCTACAACAATTTAACAAAGAGTTACTATGCTGTAGCTATGCAGGACATGACATAATAATACCGTTGGTTCATACAGTATATGTAATTACTGTGTATCACTGTGACCACCATGTTGGGCTTTGGATTATTTGAGGTGCTCAGAATTGGAATTAGAAACAAATAATGAGTATTTGTTGGTAATAATGGCCTCATTTATGTGACAATGACTGATTGCCGAACTGAAATGTAAAATAAACCACATAGAGAAATAGAAAACCTGCTGGTAATACCCTTCCATAAAAGCTAGATGCTTGGCAGTCTCAGGATTGAATACTTTAAATTACTTAACAGATACAAGCATGCAGCTAGTGAACCTTTGGGTAAGCATGACAGCCAGCCAACAAGATGAAAAAAAAGATTCAGCTATTTCAGCTCAAATGTTTTCTAAGTACATGCATCCTTAGTTTTACCTTTCCCTATTGCAGGTACACAAGTACAATGCTTCTTATCCAGGTGATAGTGAAGATGTACTGACCTGGTTCAGCTCAACCAACCTACCAATATTCTATTAAAAAGCCATATCAACCAGTTCACAATAATTTAAAAACTCTTAGGAAAATTGTAAATTCAGTTGGATTTTCTTAGGAAATACGCCTATTCTTGTTTTTATTGTTTTTATTTCTTGGTTTTATTATATTTTTATGTCTTAATTTCCACCCAAATATAACCTATAAAGCCTTTTTCCCCATTTGTTTGCCTTCAATTCTTCCCTGTTTTTTGCCGTTTTATTCTGTTTCTGTCAAAGGTGAAGTGTCTTTGTGATGATTTAATTAGCAGACTGTTATTTCTTGCTTAGCATACTAATTACCAAAATAAGTGCCTGAAATGATTAGCAAGGAACTCATTTACAAGAAGTAGTATTTCTCTTTTATGAAATGTCAGCCATTGATTGTGTGAGAAAAACATATTCTCCGTAAATGGAGCATAGAAGAACCGCCGCCACGTCCCTTTCTCTCACTAAAGGCCATTCAATAAGTTTTAAGGTTGAAAAAGATGACGTTTTTTGTTTTAATCATGCTAATTAACCTGAATTTTGTGCTGTGACTTCTCATGATTCTTAATAATTGATATTTTTTTCACTTGCAATGTATGCTGCGTGCAGAAGACTCATTAAAACTTGGAAACAAGTAGTTTTAGTCTGGTAATATGTTCTCTCTGGTCAGTGTAATTAAAAATGAAATTACTCTATGTATGCAATATTAAGCAAAATGACAGCTATTGGCAAGGAAGTTGAAGTTAACATAATAATGTGTTGAAACATGTATAAGTGTCAAACATTTTGAGGTTAGACCTTCAAATATAACCTGTTTTTGTCTAAAGGTAAAGGGCAGGCTAATATCTAAATCGCCTGAGATCTTTAATCAGACAACCAAATTATTGATTGGGTTGGGTTTGTGCTAAAGTTGCAAACTTTTGATTACTAGAAATTGAATAGTGGATACGTTTGAGTGGACAGGACTTTCTCAATTTACAAAAACATTAGAATAATCAAAATAATATTTCTAGAACCAAAGAACCATAATTCCTTAGTATGTAGGGCGGTGACCTAAAATGAACGGTGCTAAAACACACCATAATGCTCTACCATGTTTTGTGGTGCTCGGTGTCAGAAACAAATGTTGAATGTCATTTTTAGGGTGCATTCATGTGAGCTTATAGCCATTTTAAAATAACAGGGCTTCCCTTAACACAACACATGTTAATGTGGAACTCAACAAAGAAATCTAAAATGGCCCATATGTAAAAGAGTATAGTTTAGTTTAGTGTTTCTCAACCAGAGTTCCCCCAGAGGTTGCTAGGGGTTAATTAAGCCTTGAGCAATTTTTAAATTTCAGGTCAGTTATCACTGACACCAATGATTATTTGGCTATCTGTAACAGTGGCAGCCTTCGCACTGGTCAGCAATGTAAGAAGCATTCTTCTTAATGACCACTAAGCCTAGATACTATGAGCTGTGGATATAAGAATAATAACAGGTGTTCCCTGAAGACCTGAATGTTATTTCAAGGGTCCCCCATCCTAAAAAAGGTTGAGATACACATTACGTTCAAGTAATCTACCCAAACCTATATATTTCTTAACTGGATAATGGGTATGGCATAATACCATAACCCACAAATAAAAATATACTAATCAGAAAATAGGTTGCTGCAGTTGTTCTGTTGTGGTGGTGGGTCAGATTATACAGTTGGGCTGTTAGGTCGGCTCTCGAGTAGCCACTTATTACTGCCGAGCTGCTCACTGTTGCTCTCTGGTTGCTTCTTACAGAGCTCTTCATTAGCCTCCATATCCTAGATCAGTGGTTTAGGATTTTGATATATGGAAGGAGGAGAATGGTAACTTGGTTTAATGAAAAAGAATCTATGAGAAGTATAATCATAAAAATAATATTTGACTTTCATTGAAAAATGCATGACAATGTAGTTGGTGGAAACAATCTTTATTTTGTCTGTTCCCTATGACTACATCTACTAGATTTCTTCTCGCAGACACCATACGATTTCTTAGGTTAAGATCTTATGGTACCTCAGCAATTGTTTAATTATCTATAGAAACAGGATACTGTTGAAGATATTTCAAAGCAAGAAGCATTCTTCTTGCATTTACATTTTGCCACCCCTGGCTGTCCACGAATTTGTACTCATTGCGCGGCATTTCAATTCCAGTACCAGCACAGTCCATAGATGCCTTCCTTTGTGATGGTACATATCTTGGATGAGAAGGCTGGTTCACAACTCAATCATCTGAATTTCAAGAACTAAATACATAATCATGAAGATACTTGTGAGTAATTCGAAGTTAGATAGTGGATTTTTAGCAGATGTTGCAGGAATCAATGCACCTTTAATGGCGCAGATAACATTCAGTGTTTCATTACCATTTCCGCAGAATCCAATTAGCAATAATTCCTTCAATATTTATAGTGAGTCGGGAAGAATCTTATGTCTTCATTTTCCTGCACGCACTGATTGAAGGACCTGTAGCATGTCTCAGCTAATCACATGTGATGAGGGTACATTAAGCATCTTTACACTTGTGATTCCGCCTAGCATTCCTTAGAGAGATGAAAACATACATCATCAGAGAATGCTGCAGCTCATTGCACAGCAGTGGAGGGAAGCCATGCTCAAACAACAATTAACCACAGAGGTAAAAGAAGACCTTCTAGATACTGAATATTATTAGTAAGTAGAGAATACTATTCAAAAGGTATTTCTTTTACACGTTTTATAGTACTGCTCTGATTAGTAAGTATTGAACAAGTCATTTGCCCTGAAAGAGTTTACAGTCCACTGGTTCTAACCTACTCTACCTATATACATAGTTAAGCAAACTATATTAAATATTTAATATAATAATATTATAATAAATATATAATAATAATATATATTATATAATAAGTATATAATCGTCCAAATTGTGAACTTGTTGAAAAGGTATTCACTTTATAGTAAATGCAGGGGACCAGAAGGCATGCATTGCATCTGGAGGAAAACAGATTTACCTGTTCAAACGAAAATGCTTCTTTACAAGAGATTTGAAAAAGAATTGACTCACAGAAATTAGTTTTTGGATGCGTGCCTAAATGCAATAATGGAAATAGTCATTAGGATAAGTATAAATAATAACACCAGAAGCTGTTGATTCTGGCAGATTGGTTTTCAGTGGAATTAGTGCTCTTCCTACATTAAAGGTCAGTGGAGAACTGATTCTTCACATTGGCAATCAGAATTAAAGTGGCCCCTTATGCTGTCAATTAGTGTATTTCCTTACATTAATGATTCTATTGACCTCTGGTTGAGAAATGTTGGTCTACTGAGCATTGTAATTTGCACACTTTTGTCAGTCATAGCCAGGCAGGTGTCCCCCGTATTTTTTGCGACAATTCTGATGATTCAAGTGTCAACACTCCTCCAGTAAGCCTCAAGATATTAAAATTTTTTAGCTAGGTTATTTTCTAAAACATAACCTACAAAAATAGACTTATTTATTTGCATATTTAGTGCTGTATGAAGTTATGGGCTAGGAACCTGTAACTAAATCACACTTAAATCTATGATACACAATCCATGCAAAATATCAGACCTAACAATCTCTTTAATTCTTCTGTGCTTTTTTCCAATAGAAAATGATCATGTTCAACAACTATACTTTGTATGTAAATTAGACATTAGCTTCCAAATTGTCAACCAATGATCAAATATATACCAATGAGCCAATTCTGATGTACAAGTAGTTCAGAACGAATAAACACATTTCCTCTTGCTGTTTGTTCTTTGAAAATCAATAAGTATATTAAATGCAAACCTAATATATATGATATATGAAAGTCCGGGTGTGCCCTTTATTTGCAGGGTGATTATAGGACATTAGCAGTCCTAATCTATCTTAGAGACACGTTGAATATAAAAGACTCAGTCATGTGCCTGGCAAGATATAAATTCAATCTGAAGTATTATTTAAGGACAGTGATAAGGGGCATTCATGGGAAATGATTTTAATGAACAGTAGGTCGGAAAATTGTGAATAAATACTCCATTTACTGGCAGGATTTAAAACAAATTTCACTTTCAAGGGCTTGGATTGGTTGCTCACAGATGTGTTTTGCTCCACTCTTTGGAATTAGCAATTTGATGAACTGTCGCATCACAAGTTTTCTGATGAGTCTATTTGTACTGGAGAGGCAGGGCGAGATAAGCACCTGCTGCTTTATCCTCCAAGCGATTATCCGCCAGAAGCAAACAGAATTCATTTCACAACCGTTGCAAATAACATGTTGAAAGGTGTAATGCCAAAGATATGCCAAATAGGTTGTAGTTATTCTCAGGGAAAGTGAGCCCCGTTGTGTGGTTTGTGCCTTAAAATTTAAAAGAAGACCATTGAAGAGCATCTTAATTGTTGGCTCCGATTGGAAGAGGTCAGGCTCTCCACAGTTGGTTATAAGAATGTAATAAAATGTTAAGGCCTAGTTACATTAGTCACAGATTTATTGCATAGACATTATAGGGTACCACGTCCGTCATACTACAATATGCATATTACATACATTACAGTACATCTTATTTTTGTACAATAAGGTTATTGGGATACATTTATGCTAAAACTCATAGTGTGAAACCAGAAAGAAGTAAAAATGGATACCACCTGCCTATTTTCAATACGATAGAAATGTGCAGCTAGTTCCTGAATCTTCAAAGTATTGTGCCACCCACTGTACTATGTGATTCTAAGTGGTGGAAGAATTTTATTTTGTGTGGCTTTTCTAAATAATGCCAGCAGATGTGGTTGCTTATCCTAAATTTATTGGCCTGACGACATGGGACATCATAACATTCTGACTTCACATAATAGATGGCTTACTATGTACACAAGACATGCATTACTGGGTTACCAGTTATTTTGAGCAACCCAGTTGCACCTTGCCACAGCACTGGAGCACAATTTATGGCAATGCACTGCCATTCAAATGAATGGCCTTCCCTAAAACAACCCACACTTTATAAAGTTCTACTCCCCATTCTATGGCGGACTGCTGAGTTTCCCCACCCTGGTGCTGCTTCTTTACCACTTTGCTGAGATGGCCTTCCTTTTGGTTTCCCAGTACATTGAAGTTTTTTTTTAAATTGTATTTGGAAATGAATTTTCGTGTCATGAAAATGTCAGGCAATTCCGCACGCCTCATTGGCATTCATGAGTGGTTAGTTAGCATATGAGTTTGCATGAATCCAGTATATCGGATATAAGTAAGGGGATGAATGCTTAGTAGGGCTCCTAACATGGACTATAGATAGTAATTTTTAGGTTGCCTAGCCTGGATTAGGTATTTATATGTTAGAGTAGAGGGATAGGCAGGCTTTGTTACAAATCCGATGAATACAGTATATTCTTGCTTCTTTATCATTTGTGATAAGTATAGTGGCACATGTATTTATTAATTGATTTAGGTCCTTTGGTTTTATCAGAGGCTGAAAAGATCATATTCCAAACTGCTTGCCATATGCAAACACAAATTATTCAAGGGCTTTTGGGTATCAGACCCTATGGAAGAACAAAGTAATAATTGACAGTTTTAAAACCCTATCCCAGTTTTACCCATAACATGATTGAGGGAATTAGGAAAGACAGTTATGTTTATAGACTGTGATATTCCATTCTATATACTAAGTATGTCCATACAATCCTCCTCCTTAAACTTCTTAGGAAAAAACTCATGTCTAGCAGAATAAATTCTTTGTGAGGATGTGCAGTAATTTACCTGCAAACACTGTAATTAAAGTATAAAATGCTTGTCACATTCTCAATGGTGCTCCTGACAGGCGTTATTGCACACTTGAGAGAGAAAATCTGCCTAATATGCTTTTGCTCAGTTCTAGCAATGCTGTGCCTGTTTATTATACGCTCAGTATTGGTTTGGGAGCTTAGCAAACTACTCAGCATAATTAATATAAGGAGGGGAGAGTCTCATAATCCAGGGTGAAAATTCTAAGCAAATGTTATCAGTCAGCAAACAGTGGGTAATGTTGATCCATCTAGGATTTTGCATCAATATCTAGAAAATGCTTTATAGTCTGTGTTCACCTGCAACTGACTCTGGTAGACTAACTCACCCAGCTGCTTATCTAACATAGACTCTGAAAGAAACGCTGATTTCAGACCAAATTAAAAATGAGGACATTGTTAAATTAATGGGGAGGATATATTCATTACTCTCCCTTGTAAAGGAAAACAGCCAAGTACACCATACCCTAATAAAATGTGTATTTTAACCCCATTTCCTCCACTATATCACACTTGCTTTTTAAAGTAAGGTACTAAAACCTTGTGGGAGGAATTCTTTTTGTCCTTGTTTAGATCTACTCAAATGTAATATATTAGGAATACAGGGCCACACAAAGCTTCAACTGTCTCCAATTCCTGATAATGACATGACCTAAAGCTCCTAGAAGAGTGCCTTTTTCATTTAAAATGTTAAAAAAAAATAAAGAATCCAGTATCAAGAAAAAAAACTCCTCATAATAATTTCATACAATGCAAGACCTGGAACCAATCTTTTCATAGACTGTGAGATATTTAGGAGGCAGGAAAACCAATCTGACATATTTGGATCTATGTTTTTAGTCATTTTATTATTATTATTATTACTATTTCCACTCCTTTTGGTAATATCAAATGAAAATTCCTGTTACTTCTGGGTATAAAGGAACAAGTGACAGCACTGGGTCCAACAGCTTTGCCACTGAGAAGCCCATAGACCTGTCTTATTTAGGATTTGGGTGATTTATTGCTTGCATGGGACATTCCATCTCAATACAAAAGTTAAAAAAGCAACCACAGTAAAAAAAAAGAAAATAGGTAATCACATATTTTAAGGGCTGCACTAAAATGTACCTGCTAGCTATAGTTTGGGGGCAGGGAGTTGACCTAAGCTGTGTTACATAGCTACGTCAAAGAATAAAGCTGGTGTTCAGCTTTAACCAATATTTATAACCAAGCTGGTGTTCAGCTATAACCAATTTAACCCACAAGGGTGACCATCATTTCTCGAATAGGAAAGCTAAAAGGTGTTGAAGGCCAGATTAAGATTGATTTACTGAATTATTTTAATACATTAGGCTAGTGGGCCATCCCAAAGTGATACAAAGGCAAATCAGGGAGAGGCGCTACCACTGTACTCTAATGGGCAAACTTTTTTTGGTTTGAGTTTGTTTTTGTTAGGTTTGTTTTTTGTAGTTTTTTTTTCTCACAGCATTTTCAGTAATGCATAAGCTGTATTGACTAACTATTTTGGATGTTTGTATAGTATCATTTTGGCTTTGTAATTTTCTATGTAAAATTGAAAACTTAATAAAAATTATTGAAAACAAAAGCAAAACAGGGAAAGTGCAGAAGATTATTAGTACATTTATAACCCAAGGCTCTCTGAAATTAAAGACATGATTAGTTTTACATGAAATGTTCCAGCTCCTCCAAATCCACACAAATACCCCTACTATTTATCCCCAATAAAGAAGTTATCATCTCCATTGGCAATGGCCTACACTAGCTCTGACACCGCTAGTCTTTTTCACAGAGCTGATGGGACAGTAGCAGTTTTGGTACATTTAGTCCCATGAAAAGTTTACAAAGGTAATCTATAAAATGAGGAGGTTGAAGGGGGTGGTACCACATGTATGTATTGGTATAGACCAGGGGTCAGCAACCTTTACTATCAAAACANCCATTTTGCCTCCTCTTCCACTAAAGAAAAATAGTCTGGAGCCGCAAAACATAACACAGTTTATAAACTTTTAAAAGTTTTAATATTTTTTTAATTTTACCTGTTACAACAAGTGTGCATGTGTAGGCCTACTTTGAAATAAATTAAACACTGAACTATGCCCCTAGAAGCCTCCAGCTTCTAACGTATCATCCGGTTACATTAGAAGCTGGAGGCTTCTAACGTAAAAGGGTAGATTTTTTTGATGGGCAGAGTTCTTTATGTTCTGACGATGCCTTAGTGATGAAATTTTAAGGGGTGTTAGCCACAGGTGTCCCTCATTTGCAGCTTTAATTTTGTTCACCTGTACCCCCCAATCTTGAGTAATTGGGGTTCAGGTGCTAGAAGACTCCAGCAATGTGTAACAGGGTAGATTATTTTGATGGGCAGAGTTCTTTATTTTCTGACGATGCCTTAGCGATTCAATTGTAGGTGGTGTTAGCCATAAGTGTCCCCCACTTGCACCTCTATTTTGGTGATTTTGGTATTTTGAGAAATTGGGGTTCAGATGGTAGATGCTTCCAGCAATGTGTAACAGGGTAGATTTTTTTGATAGGCAGAGTTTTTATGAATTTTTAGGAGGTGTTAGCCACAGGTGTCCCGTACTTGCACCTCAAATTTTTTTCACCTGTACCCCCGTTTCCAGATAAATTGGGGTTTAGGTGCTAGAAGCCTCCAACAATGTGTAACAGGGTAGGGGTTTTTTGATGGGTGGAGTTTTTAGGAGGTGTTAGCCACAGGTGTCCCCCACTTGCACCTCTAATTTTGTTCACCCGTACCCCCTTCCGGTTCCAGAGAAATTGGGGTTCAGGTGCCTCCAGCAATGTGTAACGGTAGATTTTTTTGATGGGAAGAGTTCTTTATGTTCGGATGATAGCCTAACAATTAAATTTTAGGGGGTGTTAGTCACAGGTGTCCCCCACTTGCACCTACATTTTTGGTTTTGTACATCTCCCCATTCCAGAGGAATTGGGGTTCAAAGGAGGGGGATGTCATTGTACACACCCATTTGTACACGCCCCGTGGTAGATTTATTTCACTGGTAGATTTTTTTCATTAGAACACAGGATAGGGAATCCCCCTCCTCCGCAGTGTCTTGGGAGGAAGGGGATCCCCCATCAGAGATCTCCCCGCGGCAGCCTAAGGGAGCCACAACAAGGAGGCTAAAGAGCCGCATGCGGCTCCGGAGCCGCAGGTTGCAGACCCCTGGTATAGACTCTATTTACTCCACCCAGTGTCAGTTTAAATGAAGTAAACCTACACTGTACCTAAAACCCCATGAAACCTTTTACAAGGCTGGGTATTAGGAGTCATTATTGTAATATATGAATGTATACCCCATATTGATATGCATACTAATGGCATTGGTAACAGGCATACAGGAATAGATTTGTCTTTTTGTTGGAAGAGGTGCTGTTATTATCTATATCAGCCAATCAGATTTTGTCTCTACTTTCCCCAATGCAGCACAGGTCATCTAAACTATTACCAGGGGCAACAGAAATAATTGTTTTTAACTGATACATAGATAACTAAGTTGTTTTCGTTGAAACACTTTCTTGTAAACAAGCTTATAAATATAACTGTGTTTTCTCCCCAAGGTGCCAGTGGTATATCAAAGCAAAAATGAAATCTGAAGAAAAAAGGCGTGCAAATCTGCAAAATGGAAACTGTAAGTGATGTGGCTCTTTTTGTTTTGCTTGGTTTGGTGGGATTTTTAAGTGTTTTTTGCTGTGTATCTTAAAGCTTTTATAGTTGTAAGTAGACAGTAAAAGTTGTGCCCCCCAAAAAGCAGATATACTATAGAAAGGCTTAAAAAAATAAAGAGATTCTAGATTTTAGATTGAGTGTAGCACGGCAGAATTCCTTTCAACCTGGGTTGCAATTATTATTGCAGGAGATGGTCAGATACTGTGGACATATAACATGAGATGGTCAGAGACTGAGGACATATTGGTGGAGATGGTCAGAGACTGAGGACATATTGGTGGAGATGGTCAGATACTGAGGACATATAACATGAGATGGTCAGAGACTGAGGACATATTGGTGGAGATGGTCAGAGACTGAGGACA
>NC_092858.1:152889525-152914082 GCF_032062135.1 Pyxicephalus adspersus | reverse complement strand
ACATTGGTGGAGATGGTCAGAGACTGAGGACACATTATAGGAGATGGTCAGATACTGAGGACATATTGCAGGAGATGGTCAGATACTGAGGACATAAAACATGTGATGATCAGAGACTGAGGACATATAACATGAGATGGTCAGAGACTGAAGACATATTGGTGGAGATGGTCAGAGACTGAAGACATATTGGTGGAGATGGTCAGAGACTGGGGACACATTATAGGAGATGGTCAGATACTGAGGACATATTACAGGAGATGGTCAGATACTAAGGACATATAACATGAGATGGTCAGAGACTGAGGACATATTGGTGGAGATGGTCAGAGACTGAGGACATATTGGTGGAGATGGTCAGAGACTGAGGACACATTATAGGAGATGGTCAAATACTGAGGACATATTAGAGGAGATGGCCAGATACTGAGGACACATTGTAGAAGATGGTCAGAGACTGAGGACATATTGGAGGAGATGGTCAGATACTGAGGACATATTAGAGGAGATGGTCAGAGACTGAGGATACATTGTAGGAGATGGTCAGAGACTGAGGACATATTGCAGGAGATGGTCAGATACTGAGGACATATACCATGAGATAGTTAAATACTGAGGACATATTAGAGGAGATGGTCAGAGATTGAGGACACATTGCAGGGGGTGGTTAGAGACTGAGGACATATTGCAGGAGATGGTCAGATACTGAGGACATATTTCAGGAGATAATCAGAGGCTGAGGACATATTAGAGGAGATGGTCAGAGACTGAGGACACTTTGCAAGAGATGGTGAGATACTGAGGACATATTGCAGGAGATGGTCAGAGACTGAGGACATACTACATGTATTGGTCAAAGAATGAAACCTTGCTGTAGAAAACAATTAGGGGTTAAACTGGTATAAATCAATATTCTTACTAATAAGTAAAAAAAAATATCCCACCTCCAACTGCATTATAGGGCACCAAAAGACTACATGTGAATCTCCAGGTAACTGAAAGGTTCCATCTTGGCTCCCTCTCTGCAAAACAAGAAATACCTGATCAGTAATTGAATTCTGCTTAACACCACCAAAATGTTAAAAAATAATTTTTCCTTCCTTATTTTTAGTTTTTTATTTGTTAATTATCTAAAGGTTTATTCATGTAATGAACTGCAAACAAAAATGGAGTTTTAAAATGTTCCTTTGCTGTGTGGAATCAGCCCCAATGAACACAACTTTAGCGTACAGTATTTATTAGGATAAGTGAACATTAATCTTGTGATATTAAGAATTGATACTCTTTTAGAAAATCAGCCATAGACTTTCACTGTGTGATGGAATTATAAATTTTCAACTATTTTGTAGCTCTTCAGAAGCTGAAACAGAACCTGAAGATGTAATAACCAAATATGCCTATTATATAATTACAAACTTTACTGAACTTTTTAAATATAAGTTTTTTTTTTTTGTTTTTTTTTTTTACAAAAGTCTTTTTTATTAAGCTAAAAACAAAACAAAAAGACATTCACTAATCGAGATCATTAATTCTTTTGCTTTTATTGCTAAACTGCTCTAATAGGTTGATAGTTGTGATAGCATTTCACTAGTTTTGAAAAATACAGATCACGGTCCAATAATTTTATTTTAAAAAAATGTTAAAATTAGTCACATATAATAAATGAAATGGCATGACAGAAATATAAAAAATCTAATGAATCATGCTAGAATCGTGAAATGAATCGTGCTTGAGTACAAAAAAAAAGCATTAAAAGAATTCAAAAGTGCAAAAAACTATACAGCATTCTAAAAGTGTATTGTGCCCAGATTATACATATCTCATTTTAATTAGTGAGTTTTATTCAGTAAAGTAAAAAGGAAATAGCCATTGGCTACTAAATAAATACATTTTACATGAACTAAAAATAAGTAATATTAAGTTAAAAAAGGCAGATCTTCCTATTCACTGAATGATTTGCCTGGCATAATCCTGGAGGGTTAGCCAGAGAATGGATGTTAATGACACAAAACAATTTCTAAAATAAAGTTCAACAAAGACTGACATATGTTTGTGCTTAAGTGAGATGTTGGCAGCCATAACTACCCAGTGCCCTGGGTCCTGGGGTATAGCAACTCCCCAGGATTCACTGCTCTTCTTCTTCTTCGTCGAATTTGGTCACTAGCTTAAAAATTGCCTACCCTCCTAGTCCTCCTAACTGAAGCTATACCAGAACCAATTCGCACCCTCTTCTTTTTCCTTTAACACAGCTGCTCCAACCTCCTCTGTGGTTTACCACCTCTTCCATAATCTTCTTGGTTGCTTACTATGTCTACCATAGTAGACCATTGCCAGGGGTTCCATGGGCTGTGAATGATGGACCTTCCATTTGCTGGTGCCTACAAAGTTCTTAAGTGAACATCACTTGGCAGAACAAGTAGCATGACACCAGAGATCATATTAGCTCTTTTGAAGAGTTTAAGAGGGTCGATATTTAGACCCCTGCTGGCTGACCGCTAATGTAAGGGGACATTTTTCCCAAGCGCATCCAATGCATTGTATTTAGCTGGGGTTCTTTTAGACCTGAAAAAATTTTTAGGTATTCCTCTGGGACAAAAAAGTTTTTAAAAGTTTGCATATTAAGCCTCTATATGAGGCATATTTATGCATATTCTGTCTTGGACTATGGCCCCATGCACTTTTTTGAGGGTTTACAATGACACAATAAGCATTAAAAAAAGTTTGCGGCCATCAAAGATAAACAGTGGAGGAGGATACAGCTGTCATACTGAGGTTAGGGAGCTACTAGGTAAGTTGATCTAGTGCATTTTTTTTATACCAAATGCGCACCTGTTTTCTAAATGGAGCAACACTTAAAATTGATTTTTCCTTTTAAAGTAAAGTGAAGCCAGGTCCAAGTCCAAGCCAGCTTAGCTCCCTAGGATTTTGGTAGCAGTATTATTATTATTATTAGACAGTATTTATATAGCGCCATCATATTACGCAGCGCTGTAGAAAGTCCATAGTCGTGTCAAAGCAGTATTGATGTTCCTATGATACTAGTACTAATAATCAGTCATCTGCATGATCTCCACATAATACTTTTGTGTAATCTTCAGATTCTCTCATTCTCATTATAAAGTCTAGAAAATCAATCTCCCCTGAGAAATATCTATTTAAATTATTCATACATGCACAATTGACTGGGGAAATAATTGACCTGAACCATTCGTATTTATGCATTCACTTCCTGCCCTGTATGCCTGGAAGTCACCTGTTATACCACCAAGAGTCCTCTCCCCAGAGCAGCTGCTCACTTTGCTCTGTCATTATCTTCAAGCCACGTTTGCTACTTGTATTGGATGCATTCATTAGGGTTGTATCAAGCTTGACAAAAGCTAGAACATGACTTGCTGATTTCCATTTGCATTGTTTGTCACGCGTTAGGCTCCATGTTACTGGATACCTACTTGCAACAATCTATTGAAACCAGAGCAGACCGATTTATAATGGGTACTTTTATAACCCTAAACTTCAACAGTGATGATTAAACCTGGTTTTGTTTTTTATATTCTGAGAATGGCTCAGGGACATCTCATGTTCCAATGACTTTGCATTATCACCATGCACCTAGTATAATTGACTTTTGTTCCATAAACCCCTAACTATAGTTGACACAAGCACTCAGGCACACATAAATGTCCCCTAATATATTGTAAATATAAATTAGTGCCAGTCATGGAAAGTCACACCACTTCTTTCCAAGTCCCGCTTTCACTGATTGCTACAAAATACTGCATTGTCACTTTAAAAATGCTAGATAAGTTCTTGCAGAAAGACGGAACATCATTATTTCACAATGTACAAAGACTTTGCAAAGCCAATGTCATTTGAGAAAGTCAAGCAAATCAAGACAAGACTGTGATGCTGCATGCATTTACATCAATGTAATAGAGCTTTAAAACTAGGATCCATTTGCTAGAAATTGATGAGATTAATAAGTGTAAGAAAAATATGTCAGCATTTTATCTGGCACATGCAGTTGATCTACAAATCAATGTAAAAGCAAGAATAACTGTCTGTTGTTGACCTGTGTTTTAATGAACGTGCTTTATGACTATTTGTCTTCAACAGTGAGAATTCCAGGAGCAAAAACTTACATTGATCCTGACACATATGAAGATCCTTCCTTAGCTGTCCATGAGTTTGCAAAAGAGATTGACCCATCTAGAATTCGTATAGAAAGAGTAATTGGAGCTGGTAAGGATACAAGTTTTTTTGTTTCAATATTGTAAGCTTGGAACCAATTTCATTTCACCTTCTGGCCTCATGACCTCCTTCTTATCTGTCTGTAACTCTGCTTCATGGCCTTCACTGTACCTAAAGATAGATCTGTAGTTTCCAGCATTTTTGACAATTCTTGCATTTATCCAGTGATAGCAAGAAAGTTTATTTCATTACATTTTATAACGTCTCTTACATCAGGGCCCTTAGCAATGTGTTATCAGTCCTCACATTTAAAAGACGACAATCCATCTAATTAAAGGATAAAACCACCTTAATTTCTAAACATTTATTATTTATAAGGCCCAATACCTTGTCTAAAAACAAAATGTTCCTTTGCCACATGGTGTGTTCACCTGCTCACTCAACTGGCCCAGTTTTTGCTCAACTTTTCTAATTTTGTTTAATATCTGGAGGGAATTGAGCTTGGTGCAAAGACATGATGCATGACAAGAGATTTACTTAGAAATATCAGTGAGGGTTTTGGACTGAAGTGGAGCTAAGAGTTGAACAGGTATTAGGTTTACAATATCTAGGCCATGTAAGAACTTAAAATCATATCTTCTTTGGGTAGATTGCACAAGTCATGCTTTTAGGTTGCCTTGGTGTAGAATGCTGGCATTATAATAAAATGATACAAGGTTTTTCAAAACCAGTGGAGCTCTGCAGTATTTTTGGGATATCATAGGTATGACATTTTACCTACTTTTTACTATATGCTGCTATGTAAGGCTTGGCTTCTGTAAGGGTAGAAGCACAAATAATAAGAAGTAGTGTCTAGTGCAGTGGTTGCCAACCAGTGGTCCGCAAGAAAATCTTGGTGGGCCATGGCTCTGGCCAGTGCGTTCCCCAGCGAGGTAAGTAGAAGGACCCAGCTGGAGGGGCACACCAGTCAGAGCCATGGACCATGTCCCCCATATGGATCGCAGGCCCAGGACGGTGGGCGGGTTGTGGTCTGGACTGGCTCAGATCTGGGATGGGAGTGTGGAGGGGTTGTTGCATCATGACGTTACTCTGGGGGAAGTGTCTTCCCCTTGGAGTGACACACCGCTCTCCGCAAATGCGTGGTCTGGAGTCCGTGGAATTAGTGGTCCGTGACGTCCAAAAGGTTGGTGACCACTGGTCTAGTGCTCAGATTTTAGGGGTACATTGCAGCACATTCATCAAACGTTTTATATTTGACTCTACTTTGGCATCCTTATGCCTCTGCAGGGAATAGTTCAAATGTAGACCTGAACAGTGCATTCTTCGTGACTTTATCATGCTTGGATTTTAACAAAAACCTTGTAGAAGTCCAGTTTGCAAGGGCTTCACTTTTATAGCATAGTTGGGGGCATCATGATTTTTGCATCAGACCCCTTTCACAAGTATTAAAAGGTAACTTTACTACTCATACAAAAGAAATTCAATTTTTAATATTATCAACCTTAGTGTATCTGTGTACTCCAATGAAGAGAAATTAATTTTGTTTATTCTTTCAGATTGTATGTGCAACTTATAAAACTTATGATTTAACTGCCATTCATTTTAGATTTAAGATTCAGCACCATGCATTTTGCTTATCATCAAGGAGAAATATGGGCTTTATTATCATTTTACACTGGAGAGGTATTCACTGTAAATACATTTTTGATTGGTATACCTAATTAAAAACAAAAATATATAAATAAATACCAAGAAACATCCAATAGCAGACTCTGTATCTTGATGGTTTATTAACATAGTCCTGGCGGTACGTACAAACGTGCCACCAAGGGCTGCGCTGCCTTAAACTTTGGATGACTTTTATTTCTATATAAACTAAAATGACTTTTGTATCATTAGAGAGGAGCAGCAACTGTATTGCTAAAGTGAACTTTTCACCTTATATTACTAAACATTTACAAAGGCTCTGTAAATAGTAAATGTAAATGTTTTGCATTCATTAATAATATATAGGATGATGTACCCCCTGCTTTACATTATAAGGATATTGGGATGTTCTCAGGAGTACAGCAGCGATATACATTCTGGATACCACAGGCTATGTGCAACTTTATATATTGCACTGAAATTAGAGATAGCCAAAAATATCACAGTATATGCAATACTACTGCTGGGATTTGTAGTTTCGCAAAGTTCCATGTTATAGAATTTTGTGCCGAAGGAGTTAATGAAACTAGGCGCTAGAAGAGGAGGTCACAGTCCTCTTCAGGATTAAACATCTATTCTTTGGATCTGCCTTACATGATCACAAGAGGATACACCTGCCCATATATCACTGTGTGTCTAACTGGCACAGTGATTTACTGCCAAGTCCTGGAGCTCCAGTGACGCCTATCAGTTTTAGTAAGCTCCAAGCAAAATCCAAGCATTGATATCATGTGCACATAACTGAATGGCTCTACTGTAAGTCCAATTATCACTGCAAAGAGAAACAGGTTTCATGCTGGATAAGCACAGCAGTCATGTGAAAGTGTTCCGGTTTAAATAGCAATTATAAATGGTTTTGCACTTCAAAAATAGATTTGGACATTTCAATATACCATGCTGTCACCACTGAAAACATTATGCTCAGATGTACCAAGTGATAACTGAACTGCTGGACAGTAGGTAGCATTATATATATATATCAGTGTTCAAACCATAAATCTTTCAAGCTGAGTGGGAAGAAATTGTAGGTGGGTGGCCAACTTATCAGAAGCACCCAAAAACAGCCGGATGGTTACTGAAAAGTTCCAAGTGGTGAGCCCACCAGAGAAAAACAAGCATCTGATGTACATTTACATTAAATTTCTATCTAAAAAAATCTATATGCAATACAGTACAATGTAGACTTTCTCAACCAGGGTTTCTCCAGAGTTTGCCAGAGCAATTGGCAATTTGGACCTCTTGGGTCAGTTTAACTGACACCAATGATCTTTTTGGCTGTCTGTAAGGATGACATTCTTCCCACTGGCCAGCAATATAACAGGTTCCCCAGGACCTGAAAGTATTTTCAGGCATTCCTTCATGTTAACAAGTTAGGGAAAGACGTGTGCAGGCAGTACAATGTATTTGTCATGCTTGATGTTTTACCTAAATAGTAATTTATATAATAAAAATTTAGTTGCAAGAAGCAGAATTTTTGAGCTGCAGTCTTCATATGAATGCCATCCTCTTCTTTTATCACTCATTGTGAACGTCCTACATAGGGCTATGTAGGGGTGCAGGACTTCTAGCTACAAACTGGGTAAGAATTGTACACTGATATGGCACCAGCTGGGAGTCCGGGCAATTGGTTGTGCAATGCCAGCTTTTATGCTTTCCTTTATTTATTTCCCCCTTTTTTAAGTAGAAGACTAGAATTCTTTGATATATACCGGTAGTCCCTGAGTTCCTCTGACATACAGACGACTCCTAGATACGAATGGCAGGATTCCCTGCTTGCTCGTGTGCAGGACGGAGGTTTGATGGGGAAGGGGGCCGTTTGCATGACTTGCAGAACAAATATTTTGCTAAACACAGCTGAGGTTGTGGGTGACCTTAAGAGCTGAGCTGATCTGTAACATCTTGTAACACTTTAATGACCAAGACAAATTCTACAGTTGTTTCTTTTTGCATATTAAAGCACAGCTTGCTCCAGAAGTTAATGAATGTCTAGGCTCCATAAATATTTTTTTTTTTTGCTTTGTTTGTGATGAACTCACAGTGAGGATTTTATACAGTAACTGAAACCACACTGCTTAATATTATTCTGTCATCTGTCCTAATTGAATTCATTAAAATATTGTACCTGTTTCAGCTTAAATACAAATTCAACTTAAGAACAAACCTACAGTCCCTGTCTTGTATGTAACCCAGGGACTACCTGTATTGGTGGTAATATAAGCAACAGTATTAGCAGTAAATACAGGGATTTTTCAGGAAATCCTGGATAATAGGAGGGGCTCTATTCCAGTGTATGATTAAAATTTGGAGGAAAAGCTTAATAATTGGTGCACCAAAAAGTTTCAACAAGACAGTGATTTTTATCTGGTATAGTTAGGTACTAAGGGATCTTGTCATGCCCCCTGGATTTTGATTAAATAGTGAAAAGAGAAGCAACAGACTGATGAGCCACTCTCTATTTCTTTTGTTCTGCTATTTTCTACTATTTGACGTTTCTTGCACTACAGCATAGCCGATTGGCTCCTCTTGCTGCTTCTCCATCCCCCAGCCTAAGCTCTAATTAGATCTGTCAAATTGGGGTACTTACAGTATTTGCATTTATATTTAATTAATGTAAGAGTTTATTAAAACTGAAAATTTCAGGTACATAAAATATGATTTGCCACAGCTGTGTGCAAAAAATGGTTCCCAACCACTCCTTTTTACTTGAATGAGAGCCATTGGGATGAGTCTCATTTGAGTCTGCAGTAGAACACTTTGGTCGACTGTGAAATGGCCCTAAATTGTCAGAGTAAAGTCCAAACTTCTAACCTATATACTTTTTGTGGTTCTGTACTTGTGAAGGGCAAGTGCAGCTCACAAAACATCGACTCCAAGCCAGGAACAGTTCTTTAACTATATATTTATTGTACATTTAGCAATCCTTAATGCAGGGTTTGGCGAAGCATAGCGTTTAGATTTATTATATGTCATAATGCATTTCCATTGTCACTAATGTAGTAATGTAATCTTGAGTATGTCTGTATTAACCTATTAATCAATTCACAGGCAGGTATAACGTCAGAAAATAGTGTTCTTGGTAATTGTAATCCTATTGTGTTTTCATCAACTCAGTCCAGTCATTTTTTCAAATTATCATAATTAATGCTGTTAAATAGTCGGTGGGCCATGAAATAAGGCAAAATAATGTAATTCAATATTGTTAATGTTTCAGTGACTGCCACTTAAACAATTCATTGCATAAAATGCTTATTTGGTCAATTGTCTCATAATTCTCCACTGTAAGTAGTTGGATAATCCTTCCATGTAAATGCCTGCTTCTCAGCAAACTTCAGTTAATTGAAGACAATAGTACCAACATACTGTGAACTATGTTAAGTACAATTACCTTTTTAATATTTAAAACAAACTTTTTGAACACAGAGGTTAAAGCAATAGTTTCAAATAAATGTCATCTGCAAGCTCTTCATATACTTACTACCCCAATCCTGCTGTGATATTCATCTTGGAATAAAGAGGAATACTCAATACTTCCAGGTATTTGGATTATGTGACCATCTCCAATTCCTCTAGCAATGGGCCTGATTTATTAAAGCTCTCCAAGACTGGAAAAGATAAAATTGAATCAGTAAACCTGGGTGATCCAGGAAACCTGGAATGTATCTGGTCCAGGATTGAAAACATTTGTTAACAAATAGCAAGTGACTTTTAAGAAACCCATTCCAGCTTTGGATCACCCAGGCTCATGAAAGTATATATCCTCCAGCCTTTGAGAGCTGTAATAAATTGGATCCAATGCATCAAGACTGGTAATCATTACTTTTTTTACTATTTAACATTAACTTTTTGACCACGTGAGATAGGTTTACATAGATGGCATCTGCTGCTTCTCATATACTTACTTTGCCTATCCTGCTCTGATATTCATCCTCTTGGAAAAAAGAGGGAAGCCAAGTACTTTCAGGTATTAGGACTATCCCTGCTTCTTCTAACATTGGGCCTGATTTAACAAAGCTACCCAAGGCTGGAGAGGATACACTTTTGTCAGTGAAGCTGGGTGATTTAACAAACCTGGAATGGGTTTCTTCAAAGTTATTTGCCTTTTGTTTTGAATCCTGGACCAGATCCATTCCTGGTTTGGTGGATCACCCAGCTTCACTGATCAAAGAGTATCCTCTCCAGTCTTGGAGAGCCTTAATAAATCAGGCCCATTGTGTTGGATTTACTACAGGAATTTCCACAGGTCACTTACCAAGAGCATTTATCATAAATGTGGTGATAGTTCACTTTGCAAAGAATTATGTGCAAGAAAATCCAAAACAATTTTTTTCTTGCACATATAGATGGCTGAAGTTAACTTATTACTTTGCTAGGTAGTATATCCCTTTCAAGGGAATAATGTATTTGCTTAGTGAACAGCTTGTATTCCTTTAATAAATCAACCCCAATGTGTCACCGTATGCCAATCACCAGGTGATTGCTGTCATGGGGGCAGGAAGAAGATTATTTTTATAAACTCAGCAGAGCTAAGCTAGAGATCTCCCTTGCACCACTGGGTGCACTGAGCAGCAGAGAAATGATGGTATGTGTGAGTAGTGTACAGAATTTAAATGTGAGTTAATCAGTTTCTTCAGGCAAAATAAAGGTTCACTTTAAAGCCCCATTTGCAACTTTGCATTTAAAAACATATTCTTCTGCATCAATATGCCTTTGACTGGACATTGATCGCCTTTTCATACATTCCCATTAGTTATGCAGGAAGATACATGAACACATAAATTAAAAATCAGTGCACATTAGTATGAGTGGTAATAGGGAATGAGTTTTTTGAATTTGAAAAAAGTTGCCTGAATAAAAAAAATCCATAGCAAACTATGGAACAGGTATCAGATCTCTTCTGACCAGCCTTTTCCACCAATTTTAAGCAGATAGTTACATATCCATCCAAGAAATAAAATATTGATGGACAATTGAATTATCATTACCTACCATTAATGTAAAACTTTTAGATTAGCTTCCTTATCAATTCAAAATTGCATAGCATGCGTGCTTACATGTTCTGTTGTATGTGTAGGCCATAGAATCAGTTATTTAGATGTAAATTGTGGTCCCTACTAGTGTTCTAAGTCATTGGGTTTGAAGAATAGGCTTAGGTGGCTGTTCATCTAAGTGATCAAAATTTAAAAAACCTTAAACAAAAGTAAAGATTAGCTGAACTGAATCTATTCTCCCTTGAGAAGAGATATATAAGGGGGGATATGATCACCCTGTATAAATAT
The DNA here is from genome assembly GCF_032062135.1 of Pyxicephalus adspersus. Classification (NCBI taxonomy): domain Eukaryota; kingdom Metazoa; phylum Chordata; class Amphibia; order Anura; family Pyxicephalidae; genus Pyxicephalus; species Pyxicephalus adspersus. The sequence goes on along the minus strand of NC_092858.1, from coordinate 152,902,911 downwards.
AAAAAGGCTCCATATAGAGAACTCTCTAATGTTTATCAGTTCTCTCTTTTCCTTCTAACATTTAAAGATGTTTTCACCTGAAAAACCCAATTCTAATATGCAAACTGTTTCTTATTTATTACGTTCGACTAGAATATGCTTCCATATATGGTGGAGCATGTTAGGGCTCAGTTGCGAAAGCCAAACACTTTCATGTTGGGGAGGAAGGGGCATTGACCTTTTCCTGCAGAAGTGGGGGACAAGGAACCATGGATTAGTTCTTACACCATGCTGTGGTGTCTTTGGGGTAAGGGGGTATGGGAGAGGGGTAGTATTATCAGTAGACAATATCAATTTGCATGCTCGTTTTGGTTAGTGTCAGAGACAACGATATAACTAGAACTATTTAATTTATGATCAGCCATTTTTAAATCACCCATGCTATCATTCAATAAATGCATTGAATTTCATATTTACTGTTGTTCAGCAATGTAAAAGTTTCTATTAATGTTCCCTAACCCCTGCTCTGCAAAATATGTTGGCTTCATCTTATTATGTCATATTAATGTTACAGTAATCAGGCTCAGTACCCCAGCACCACCACTGAGCTAAAGTGGCCACACTAATGTGTTAGCTCATCGAAAAAACTATTAAGCCAAATGTATTTTAGATGCTAGATAATTTTATGAGCATTACTTAATTTTTATTCACAATACCCCATCCACATCAAACACTGATTATCTGTTTCTTCTATGCACATCACTTTCCAACCACATTGTTTAAAGATACTGTTTCCGGCACAATGTTTAAAGAAACGTACACGTATTACATCATTAAACACAAGGCCTGATTAAGTCTCACATATTATTAGAATATGCCTGGCCAACATAAAAAATGTTTACTACAAACATTTTTCCGCACTAATGATAATTTGCAACTGTAATTTAGGTAAACTCAATTATCACGCGAAACAAATGACCTACCTATAAAACATCTAATCTGTTAGGGGAAGTAGAAAACAAAATATAATTTTAAAACGCTGTATTGAAGGTATTTCTTTGTCAGGGTGGAAACACAATAGCTAAATCAGCTTTATTAAAAAAAAAAAAAAAAGTAATGGGCAGTTTGTGAGTATAGTTGAGGACTTTTTTGCTAGTTTATTATCTGCTACCTCCCATGCATAGGTTATGGTAGAAAAATAGATTGACTTAGGTGCCTTGTAGGGAGGGGTAAGATTGTATTTTAATTATAAACCGCTCATGAAACTCAAATTATATCATTGCAGTGATCAAAAATTCTTGTATTTGCATAGCACAGCACACTTAATGCTGAACTTTGGACACTGTGATGTTAATATCTTTTGGAATATCATCATTATCATCTCCTTAGTTCCACAGTGCAGCATAAAAATTCTAATTATAATTGTCTGTTTGGCAGTTCACAAAACACAGCCTGTTATGATGTTCTGCCTCAATACCACTGTACGTAGCTATAGTGGTATGATAGGCTGTGTTTTTTAATGGACAAGTCACTACAATATATAAGTAGTCCCTGAGTTAAGGACATCCAACATACGGACGACTCCTAGATACAAACTGGGGTTCCCTGCTCACTCCTGTCCAGGACGGAGAGCTGATTGGAGGGGGTTGCATGACTTGCAGAAGAACCGTTTTGCTTAACACAGCTGAGGTTGTGGGTGATCTTAAGAGCTGAGCTGATCTGTAACTCTTTAGTGACAAACGCTGCACTTGTTTCTTTTTGCATATCAAAGCACAGCTAGCTTCAAAGTTAATTTTAATTTGTTTTTTGCTTTGTTTGTGATTAGCTCACAGTGAGGATTTTATACAGTTACTGACGCCATGATGTCTAATATTATGTTGAGACAAACATCTGTCCTAATTGCATTTATTAAAATAATGTCCCTGTTTCGACTTACATACAAATTCAACTTAAGAACCAACTTACAGTCCCTATTTCGTATGTAAACCAGGCACAACCTGTATCATCAATACTTCAGCTAGGCTTATTTATTCATCTCACTACTTTTCATCACAGCTTCCCTCTGAAAAAATATTCATTTGCTTCCTTCTCACTTCAGAATCAAATTCAAGCCACTGTGCTTTGGCTGTAAATCACTATACAGCTCCTGTACCCTCTTATATTTCTAACCTTATATATAAATATTTCCCTAACCGCCTACTCTGCTCCTCCAATGACTTCCTCACTAATTAAATCTTCCCACGTATGGCTCTAAGATTTCTCTAGGGCTGCCTTTATTCTCTGGAATTCTCTCCCCCATCCCAATAGATTTGCTTCCAACTTCAATATATTAAAATATGCTTTTAAATCCCACCTCGTCACATTTGCCTACATATCTTGTTCTATCTCTTAATAATCTACAATTAGCCACTATTCCATCTCACCTACCTATTGTATACTAGGCTCCTAGTAAGGTTCTCATCTCTTTCTTTGCCAAAGCTTGTACTAGTTATGTCAAGATAGCCTTGTTTATTGTAAAGCACATAATACTATGTTGGAGCTTTAAAAATAAAAGATATAAAGAATACTTATCCTAACAATAGCACCAATGCTGATGTCAATCATAGCTGCAGGGCTGGTGGTTACAGAAGGGGTGGAGGCAGAAGCACCACACAGAAATGTTAAATTGAAGGTAAGGAGATACCTTTAAATGTATAGCTTCTGAGTTCAACTTTATTATAAATTATAGTGGCACTTGAAGTAAATTTGTGTTTTGCCCATGCAGGAAACATTCACTTTTTGTTCCTTTCTCTGACATAACCTAACCCACCCATCTCCCTCCACAGTTTAATACCTACATTGATCTAATGGTCCTGGCTCTACTTTTTGTTTAGTCTTTACTCCCCAGCCTTGCTTGTGCACTAAAGCTCCATAGTGGTTGTGTTCTGAAGCCCCATGGAATTCTGTAGGGCATGGCCAAGACAGTGAAGACCGGCATTGGAGGAGGATAGAAACAAACAGTGGGGACAGGACATCGAAGATAATGTGTACCTGTAGAGCAGGAAAATGGGTTAGGTCAGGGAAGGAGAGCAAAAATTAAAGGTGCAGTTAACTTTTAAAGTTTGCGGCAGTCAGAAAATGTGGTCTCGCATCTACTCCCATCTTTAACACTCAAATGTCATCACATGTTCCATGCTGGCACATTACCAGGGGCTGGAAACCAGATATCCAGTGCTGTAGTCTGTTCGGGAACTAACTGGTTACCTTATAGTGAAATATTTACTCATTGCCCTGAAAAGAGTACACCAATGGACAGCCCAAAAAGATGTGTCCCCCAAGAGCCAACATTAGTACTCAAAAACCTCCCACCCTGCAGTGGGTATGAGTACTGTTATCCGTAAAGCAGCAAATCCGACATAAATAACTATACGGCACACAAATAGGCATATGGGCTCCTGCCTGGCTTACTAACATGCTGTAATTCCGGTAGACAAGTAAATTTAAGTGACTTTCTTTCCTGTTTAGGGTAAAGGTGGCACTGACATCTCCGGGGAGCTGGAAGGAGCTAAGTTTGAACAAGCTTCACATATCATAGCATAACATACACAGGACCCAGACTGTCAGAGTGTACCCATCTTGTGAACTCTGGCAGCTGTGCACGTGTGTTCCTGTTTGGTTTTATGCCATAACATAACCCTAGTAGTTCATTCTCTGTAAAGTACAAACATTAGTGTAATTTTACATCCCAGAAAGATATTGCAATGTTTCCCCAGTAGAAATATAGAGTCCCCCCATGAGATTATTTCAAATGCCAATGTAATATAAAGGTAAAGGTTAGACTAGTGTTTGCAGGTGTTGTGCATACTGATATACATTAACCTAAACGTAGTAGTTTTTATCCAAAGGGAAATCACCTTGGTATTAGAAGGAGCAAGAAATCTATTTGTTATCATGAAGAATTGCAAACATTGCTTGGCAAACATTATGAACATTGTCAAATAGATTCTTTTTGCATTGTAGCTATTCTGTGTTACGTAACTGTACAGGTGTAAAATGTTATAGTAATAAAAGCACCATTGTATAATAACACCCTAAATACCATGGCAGATGACAAAGGACTGAGGATGACATGGCAGTGATATCAGAAAAAACATAACAGAAAAGGATAGATGTACTTTGCTGAAAAGTACACTTATGCTTCACAATGACCCTTTAAATATTTTGACATAATTACACTAAGCATAATACAATGATACGGAATGGGAAACATACAGCATAGTGCACAAAATGAGGCATGAGAACTAGATAATGCACAACAAGGTGAAGCAGAATAGGGAATATACAGCATATGGGATGACCCGGTGTGGCATGTGAATGTTCCTTTTTCAGAACTAAAGGCCAGGAAAAATCAGAAAACCATCCTAATTGCTTATCTCTATACTTGATCCAGGTCAGTTACTTTAAAGTCAATGTGCCTGATTTATTAAAGCTTTCCAAGGCTGATCAGGATACACTTTCCACAGTGAAGCTTGGTGGTCCTGCAAACCTGCAATGGATCTGGTCCGGGATTGAAAACATTTGCTAACAAATAGTAAAAAGACTTAAGAAATCCATTCCAGGTTTGCGGTATCACCCAGCTTCACTGTGGAAAGTATATCCTCTCCAGCATTGGAAAGCTTTAATAAATCAGGTGCAATGCATCAGCATGACAGCCAAACAAGTAGCATTTTCAGAAGAAATGGTCAGCAATGGCAGTCTTCATGATTCTTCCATGATAGGTTTCCTTAAAGCCTAACTATTCATATAAGACCAAGGGGTATTTAACCTCCTGGGAGGTAACCCCCCCATGTGACTTGGGGTAGAAAAAAGATGCAGAAAGCGGTAACCCCAAGGGTAAGTAAACCTATGGGGGAAAAAAAGTAAATACAGCGCTTACCTGATCCGCCGGCATCCCGTGTCGTCTTTTGCGTCTTTCTTCTTCCTCTGGCACCGGATGAGTCACCAGGGAGTTGCGGGTGACGTCGGTGCGTGTGTATGTTAATTACATTTTTTTTTTAATTTATTTATTTATTATTTTGACATGATTTTGTGTTTCCAACTTTTTTATACTCATACTATTATTATACTGTAAAAAAAAAATTTCGTGAAAAACAATGTACAACTTTTAGACACATAAATCCAAACAGAAATGAACTGCGCAGGAGGTTAAGGTGAGATCCTGGGAGATGGTGAAATCAGTCAAAGGGTCTTTATTGATAGGAAACTCAATCAAGCTTCCCTTACAACCTATGTGAATATTTTAAGTATGCCTTTTTTTGTCCCATTAACTGAGGCCTGAGGCTGCACACTAACATGAAGAATTGTGTCTTTTTCTTAAAAAATTATCAGTCCAAAAACTGTAATAGACCTCAAGTGACAGTCAGACTTGCAAGTATAAAATGATCATTGGGATAAGCCCAAGAAAACACCCACACAATGTCCACAAAGCTAAAGAGGTGAATCAGGATTTGTTTTGGAGTTTTTGCTGTCGCTTCAGAATGTGAGAATATTTTAATGTTCATGCTCCTGGCAAAGGTTTACTTTAAGCTTAGAAATTCCAAGGACCACTTATGAACATATAGGACTCGTACATTCCCTGGTGAGAATCATTTACTGCCATTGGCACACCTAGACCTGGAAGATTCCTGCCAGGGAATGTTTGAGAAAATGTCTATTTCTCTATTTTATTAGTCCTTAGTTTAATAATGACTAATATATTTTCTTCAAACGGTACTTTAAATTCTCATAGTATACACATATACATCCATTATTTTTTTCAACATCTCAAATAGGAGCTTGGATACCAAGCATATGCATGCTGCAATTTCTTGTAATAACTAAGTACGATAACATACTATTACTGTGGATTTTATTGACAGATCATTGTACTTAACAACAATTGCTTGTCAGATATCTATTGATTTCATTCTAGAAATAGCTATAAATCTAAGTTTATTTTTACTCATTTTGCAGCAAATTCTCTTCCTGTAAATATGTTCACAAGCTTCCTGCAATTTACAACAGTTAATAAAGAGGCTTTTAAGCCAAATGCTGAAAGTGCTGCTATTTTTATTAGAGGTAACTTGTTATTGTAGTAAAGAAAACTTCACAAAACATTATTTTGTTTCTTACCCCAATGCACTTGATTTGCACTAAGGGACAATTAGAATTTTGCAGTTTATATTGCTCAACATTGAGAACTGGTATGTCAATATTTTATGTTGCTTTTTTTCTATCCTTATTTAAAATTACAGATACAGAAAAACAGGCAAAAGTTTGTATTTATTCATTAAATATGTTTTGATAACCTGGATCTTAAAATCTTAAATGAAATGATACAACATGCCTCTTTGTAAGTAAAAGGGAACAATCTACAAAACTCACCACCTAATAACATCCTAGGACTACCATGCCCCACCATTGGCCATGATGAGCGGGCTAATCTTGCTGAAGAGACAGTTAAAAGAGTTGAGTTACAAGCACCACTTTTCTATACATTTATAATAGCATTATAAATATATAATGCTATTATAAATGTATAATATATAATTGAATTCAGCTTTTCAGGAAGTCTGAAGATTTATTGCAAGACGCTGTTGTGATCTTTCATTCTCTTATGAGTTTAATAAACTCACCTGAAAAATATAATTGTTGTAATAAGAAAACCAGCATGTCTACATAAATTTAACAATAAAAATGTTACAAATTGAACCATATCTTGGAACATTGGGGGAAGTAAAAGTAACTTCTAGATAGGGCCAGGTATATAATTTTTAGTGTTAATTTTTAAATGACCAGTTTTCGCATTCTCGACAGTTCTTGTCCTACTTATCTTTCTGACCTGGTAAAAAGATACTCCCCTTGCTGCTCTCTTCGCTCCTCCAATGACCTTTTAATGACTTTCTCACTCATAGGCCCTGATTTATTAAATCTCTCCAAGACTGGAGAGAATACACTTTCACCAGTGAAGCTGGGTGATCCAACAAACCTGGCATGGATGTGGTCCAGGATTCAAAGCATTTGCTAGCAAATAGCAAATGACATTGAAGAAATCCATTCCAGGTTTGCTTGATCACCTAGCTTCACTGGTGAAAGTGTATTCACTCCAGCCTTGGAGAGCTTTAATAAATCAGGTCCATAACCTCATCACACACACGGATACAAGACTTTTCTTGGGCTCCACTGACTCCCTGGAATGGTCTTCCTCCTCGTATTCGGCTTGCTCCTATCTTAAAAGAGCACTCAAAACCCATTTTTTCAATCTTCTTCTGTGTCTTAAACCCTCACTACTTCCCACCACTACATATCCCCCTCCTATTGTTACTTCCCCCACCTCCTAGATTGTAAGCTCTTTTGGGCAGGGTTCTCTCCTCCATTGTCTGTATCTGTCTGTCATTTGCAACCCCTATTTATTGTACAGCGCTGCGTAATATGTTGGTGCTAAATAAATCCTGTTTAATAATTTTAATAAAATTATAATACTTCCTATTAGACAAATTGTTCCTTTCATTGTAATATATTGCACTGTTTATTTGAGAGTTGGCTCTGATCCTCACTTCTCTCTTGTATGTACCATGTATCCAAGTTTTACCCAGACCACACATTAAGCACCTTGTCCTAACTATAAATTGATTTGGCAGCTACTTTGTTCTGATTTTTATTACCACTTTTGAGAACTTGAAAATCTTTACTATCCCCCTGTGTCAGAGACATTCTATGTATTGCGAGTCTGGCATAATACTATATTCATACTTCATTGTTTACTTTCTTTTTGTCTCTCTGCCTCACTTTCATGACACATCACAATGTTTGTGCTCTTTATATTAAAAACAAGCTATCTTTTTAGGGGAATTCGGAGAGGTATGCAGTGGTAGATTGAAGACTCCTGCAAAGAAGGAAATCCCTGTGGCCATTAAAACTTTAAAAGGAGGTTACATGGACAGGCAGCGCAGAGATTTTCTCCGGGAAGCAAGTATCATGGGACAGTTTGATCATCCAAATATCATCCGACTCGAAGGGGTTGTTACAAAAAGTAAGTACTCCTGTCTTTTTGTTGTGCATATAGACAAGGCACTTGTTTTACACAGTAAAGCTCTGTTGAATGTTTCCTAAGTATAAACGCTCATGCATTATACAATATTCAAAGTTTCTATAAAATCTGTAATAAAGCAATTAATATATATACTGTATATACTATATAATTAGCAAACAAGGTTTTTATCAAGGTTTAGGTGATTTACTAATAGAATTAAGGGTGTTCACTTACCAAGGTGAATTATCACCTTGTAATAGATAGTTCACTTAGCTTAGTAAATGTAGCCATAGAAACGCTATGTGAACAGTATTCCTTTAGTAAATCAAAACCCCACTGTGTGCGTGAAACTGTTGCTGTATTGTAAACCAAAATTCCACTTATAATTCTTCTAAAGTGTACTGTAATGCAGTGATAGCCAGGTTCAGGTCTGGACCGCGAATGTGCGGGGAGCCGAGTGTCACCCATAGTGACGTCATAATTGCCACCTCCCTGAACCTGTGATCCGTACGGAGGGCATGATCCGCGGCCCTGGCTGGTGGACCCTCCCAGCAGTGGGTCCTTCTCCTGACCCCCCTTGGGGCGCACTTGTCAGAGCCACGGACCACCAAAAGTTTCTTGCAGACCACCAGTTGGTGCCCACCGCTGTAATGTATTATTTGGACTTTATAGCTATTCTCTAGTTTTTAGCCCACCCTTTCTACAAGGATTGTACAGGGATAAGTTGAACCTTCAATTGGGTATTTATATATATATATATATATATATATATATATAAATAGTATTGTACATAAAATAGATTTAAAAAAATAGTTGTAGTGTTCCAAATACACATTTCTAAGTATCCACAACATTGAAACTGGCCAAACCTTCTGTTATATCTGTATGGCCAAGGCAAATTAAATGATAGCTAAACCCAATTATTAACCAGAATTCCAGCCATACGTCTGTTTTTGTACATATGTTTGTCAATTACTCAAACTTCAGTTTTAGTTGTTCTTTTACTTTAGAAAGGATAGAAAGTTCCTTCTGCAAGTCTGCGTGCATTTCAGTAATGCCAAGTTATCCAGGCCTTATCAGCTGGCTATTGCTTTGTTTTCTGGGCTAGGATGTATTCACCAACCATGCAACTTACATTATTTGTGCCAATCATGTGCCATCATTTGTGCATTACCAGTCACTAGAATTGTCAGGGTTAAGAACTAAGATTGAGTGACAGGTATTCAGCATTACTAGATGGTCTGCATTAACCTTGATGACTCCTCTCACAAGATGAACCTATGATAACGTCACAGTAAAGTAAAAAGCAATTATCTCTTGAACTACACATGTTATTGGAAAAATGTGTCTACTGGTATTACTGGACTTGTTAGGTTACCATTTAGCTTTTTTTTTACATGTGGCTACACATCATCAGCCTCAGATTGGATTTGCTGTGCTTTAACCTTTGTGCTGCTTGCAAGTTCAGGCCAGTATTGTAACCTGCATCAAAATAAAATACGTCCTAAAATACGTGCCTAGTACTATGGTGCCAGTATGGTGCTACTAATATCGTTTTACCATTGTTTTTACCATTGTCCTGGAACTGGAAGGTTGTCTAAGGCTATGTAGACACATGCAATAATTATCGTTGGAAGTGAACAAGTAACGACCATTCGTCCGATAATTGTTAACAAAACAACAACGCCGATGGACAAGCAATGTCGCTGCAAGCGAACAATCATCCTGGCGGATCTGATTGGGCGACGATCGTTTGCTATCTATTGTGTGTACGGTCATTCAGTGATCATGGATTGTTCTGTGATACACTTTCTCCTGTTCATGTCACTACCTGCATCATTCAAAGGATCGTATCTAGCGTGTGTATATTATTGGTGGATTGTATTTGAACGAACGTATCGTTACAGCATGTACATAATTGTGCACAATACGATCGTTCAAAATAATCCTGCATAATCGTTGATGGGTCGTAAATCGTTTGTTTTCTATTGATAATTATTGCACGTGTGTACCTAGCCTAAGAGTCAACTTGTAAACTCTACAATCTTACTGGTTGCAGCATTACCATTGCATTAGTGGCTCATTATTGCTTTTACTTGTTCCTGGTATTGCTCTTAAAAGCAGAACTAAACATGCTATACTCAATTGTCCCAAATCCATAACAAGCGCAGCCATCTTTTCCTTTTTTCCTTCCACGTCCCAATCTTCTGCCATCTCAGGTGGGACGGGATGATGTACCTCCTATGCAAATGAACAGAAGTTTGTTCAGTCCTGACACGGGGCACTTGCAGTCTCAACACTCTTGGCAAGTGTATGCACAGCTTGGCTTTTTTTTACAGTTCCCCAGCGCAATTAGGATTTAAAATTTTAAAATAAAAAAAGTGAAACTTTATTTCCACTTTCAGACTTGTTTAACTGAAGCTGTTGAATGGTAATGATTGGGAGTGTGGTTGAGCATGCAGTAGAAAGCTGCAGTCAAATGCAAGTCTTTAACTGCCCTAAGCCAAAATGTTTGGTATCAGGCAGCAATAAGGAGTAGCCAAGTTGAATGTACCATGTACAAGTAATTTTAACATATCAAATACATGTTCTATTTGAAACAATACCTCTACAATACAATAACTCTTTATGGCACAATAGGTTGTTTAAACTAGTGTTATCTTCTTTTATATTACTTGGAGGCAATGGGCCTGATTTAATAAAACTCTTCAGGACTGGAGAGGATACACTTTCATCAGTAAAGCTGGGTGATCCAGCAAACCTGGAATGAATTTCCTAAAAGTAATTTGCTATTTGCTAGCAAATGTTTTGAATCCTGGACTAGATACATTCCAGATTTGCTAGATCACCCAGCTTCACTGATGAAAGTGTATCCTCTCCAGCCTTGGAGAGCTTTAATAAATCAGGCCCATTGTAAGCATCTGATGATGGGATCAACACATGAATCTATGTGTGTAGTCATCACGCCTTCAATATTCTATCTTGTGCACGATCTAAAATTTGTTTCATGCTCTGTTCTTGTTTAGTTTTGCTATAGGTATGTGACCTGGAAAGTGTGCTCTCAGTGTATAGAAACAGTTAAAACTATATAAATCATAAACTAATAAGACAAAGCAATAGCAATGTATAAATAGAAAGACAAAAGATAAAGATCTATGTCTACTCTAAGACAGTACTGCAGTTGCAGCGATTAGCACAGTAAAAATGTAATCAGGAGGGCTTTGCACATATCTCAGACCAGACTAGGGGGAAAGGTTGCTGCTTCAAATGTAATTAAAGAATGATTTTGGTCAGGAGAGCAGTTAAATGCATTGTAAAATTGTTTTAGGGTCTCATTAGCTGCAAGACAAGAGAGCTTACAGTACAGGCAGTTATAAAAGACGTAAAGAGACGCTTAGTCAAAGGAGGAGAAGGTTACTGCAGCTTTTACATATTTCCATATCCATGTATTAATACTGGCACTGAGCACACTGTACGAGCACAGCTCTTCTTCAATTGATGGCATTGATGTATTTAAATCAATTCAGACAAAGAACATTTAAATAGAATATGAACATAAATCATATGAAATAAGCTCAGTCAAATCATGTGTTACGCCTAACTCCCAATAGTTTAATCCAATATCTCTAGAGGTCTACAACGCCTAAAACAGACATTCATAATAAGCATTTTAAGATACCCATAACAGGGTCAATGTTTAATATCCTCCTAAAGGTTTTATTGGGTAGATTTCCTTCTATAATCTTTATCACCAACCACTTCCAAGAAAGTATTTAATTTGTTTAATGAGAAACTTTTTAGTTCTGAATTTTTTTTACATTCCATTCCAATCAGCAATGAGCCTGGACTGGATTTGTTTTAGAATAGCTCTCTTGCATCATAAATAGGTGTTCTCAGATCATCAGATTACTTACAAAAGGAGCGGTTGGAGTGATACATGAAATCAATGCTTGGATAAAAGAAGAAGTACTGAGCTGTCTGGCCTCCCTGGATGCATCTCAAGGTTGAATTTTGAGTTTTGACGAGAGGTGTACTTTTTATACAGCTACATACCAGCTTAGTTTCATGCTGGGTTTTATTTGTGCCTTTCCTTTGGATAATATATGTCCTTGTAAAGATTTTTGGATCATTTTTGTTCTTTTAAAGTGTCGTTGCAGGTTTCCTAGCATGATTCATAAAAGATAAAAAGTAAAAGAAATATCATAGGCCATGCTTGTCTTACATTTATTTGAGCTCCAGTTACCTGTGAAATCTCTATATTTATTCCAAGCCATGTGTCGGAGCTTTAAAACTTTTTTTACGCTTCTTCAATCTTTCTGATGGAAATAATAGATAACCAAGGTACAATCAATCAAACTTCAAAAATGTTGTTGGAACATTTGAGATCCACTAAAAAGTGAACTTTATTTTTAACAGAATGAAGAAGTGATAAAGTTTCTGTCTGTCTGAGCAAGAGTTCCTCTCATTTCCTATCCCAGAAACAAATGTATTATGACAGATAGGGTAATGTTGGAACACCTGGGATTTCCCCAATAAAGACTTAGGAATAAAAACCTTTGCACCATTTACATTTTTCTGTTTGTGTCCCTGTTAGATATTTTCCCTTATTTCCTGTACCACCGGAAAAGACAGAAAATGAAATAAGATTCTTGGACACAGACAGCAAATAAACAGAGGGTAAATCCTCACCCCACTTTATTCAGAGTTAAAAAACAAAAACAAAACAAATAACCCTAGGTTTGGGCTTTAAAGCAAAACTCCAGTTTTCTCTTCCATTTTGCACAGCTGTACAAAGCACAGTGGACTCACTGCGGCAAGTGAGATAGATCCTGTTTGGTTCTGTTTGGTTTTATGGCTGGAAGTTTTCCTGGATTATCTAGCTCTTTGCTTCCCAGCCTGCTCAAAATCTTCTTATTTTCAGTTTTGTAAGTTCAGTACCACAGGTTCCTTTGTTTTGATGGCTATATACAACACCCACCTGTTCTTTTCATCAGACCTAAAATAAAAAGCACAAATTAGTGTCTAAAAAGTCTATAAATAAGAATGTGATTTTTATAAAACAGAAAGGTTTATTTATATATATACACAGGTAGTCCCCGAGTTAAGGACATTCAACCTACAGCCGATTCTTAGATACGAACAGGGCTTCCCTGCTCGCTCGTGTGCAGGATGGAGGCTTGATGGGGGGGAGAGGGGCAGTTTTCATGACTTGAAGAAGAAATCTTTTGCTGTTCTGCAAGCTCTTGTAACTCTTTAATAACCAAGACAAACTCTGCAGTTGTTTCTTTTTGCATATTAAAGCACAGCTTGTTCCAGAAGTTAATGAATGTCTAGGCTCCACAAAGTTTTTTTTTTTT
>NC_092858.1:152838819-152889154 GCF_032062135.1 Pyxicephalus adspersus | reverse complement strand
TAAATAGATTTAGCATCGACGTATTCTATGGTTCATTACAGCAAACACTGACCTTCTCACACCAATATTAAGTACCAAAGGAGATTATCACAACCATTGCAATGTACACATTGTAGCTGGGAAAAAAATAAAACCACTGCAAAAATGCAACAAATATAAAATACTAAGGAATGCATTTATAAAACAGTAAATCTGACATTGTATCTATATGGGTGAGCCAATCAAACCTTTGCTAAAGAGAAGGTGGGATAAGTTGAGGTTATCTGGAAGGGTTGTCAGTGATAGAAGAGATGTAGTAGCACAATATTATATGGTAATCCTGTTATGACTATTGACTACACCTTTTACACTAGATTATGCTGTTGTAGGTTTAAGGCTTAGTTTTTTTTTTGTCACCCTGTAAAACAAAGCTGAACAAGAATTCTGAAGCCATACAAAAGTTCTGTATAAATTTCCATGACCATGCAGTATATAGTATAATATACAGTATAGTGTTGTTTTTTCCCTAGCTAAAATCTGCCCAAGTTGCCACCATGCAGATGAAATATTGAAACATTTGACATAAATTGGCTGAGAATTAGTTATCAGTCACAACAGCCCTCTGCAGAAGTAATTGATGTAATGGTCTCCTTAGCATCCCTATTATTGTTCTCCTCCTGGGGCAAAGATCTTGTTTTTGTCAAATGCACAGCACCATCTGGTTGCTTGAAACAGAACTAAACATAAAAAAAGTGGGCAGGTAGGTTCTTTATTTGCAGAATGAAGGGGTGATAACTGTAACCCACAGTATGAATGGGCTATCATAATGCAGTAAATGCTAACCCATGACTTAAAGCACATGCGTTGGTACAACACAAAGGAATGGAGTGTGGAAGTGTGAATGGGTTTAATGATTACACAGCCTTTTCTAAAGCCCAGTACAGAAGTCTGATGGATGTTAGAGGATTGTTGCTGGAAACTATCTTTAATGATAGTATTTACTGACAGCGAACTGCACATACAAAACCATTCTGTTCCATGGAGAGGAGAAGATGAGTGAGCAGCACCCTGCTGTGCTCTCCTCCATAGGAGGAGGACAGGTAGATTGATGAACGATATCAGGGAAGCTCTATACATATGTCAGACTTGAGAAGAGTACGTTTTATTACATACTAGGAAAGCCTCAATCCCAAGCATGGGCATAAGGAGCAGCCTGCAACCTCTTGGGATATGTGATGTATGTCCCCCAGGAGGCTCTGGGTTTCCCATCCAATCTTTACAGCCACAGGAGTAAAAACAGAAGGGGAGGTGTCCTCCTCAAAAAAAAAAAATTTCCACAATTACCAACAACATAACATTACTGACTTCTTAAAAAAGACAGACAGGTTCACTTTAACAGGATATTCAGGATGTGAATACTTTAACTCTTATTGCCCGGGAGAAGTGATTGCTTCGGCTTGTTGTTGCGGAGAATGAGACTGATTGATTGACATCTCTCAAGGGCAAAGTACAATTTTAGTTATACCATTTCCAAAATGTGACAGGAAAGAAATTAATATATGGGCCCAATAGTTAAGCTGAGAATGATGAATGTGACAAGGTGTAAGGAAGAAAAATTACCAGCGTCATTTATATTGAATTCAAATATTACAATACCACAAGAAAAGCAAAGTTTTATTGAATAAAGCCAGCCAGTGTAATTTTAGTGATGTAAAAATTAAAGCCGCCTTAATGTGTAGCGGAAGGACTCGTCATGTGATGAATGCACATGTCATCCGGATTCCAATAAGTATGGATGGACTCATCTGTTGCACACAGGCTGTACAATTATCACCATCGTATTGCAGGCTGACATGCTGTGGAGGGGGCTTACAAGATTTATTATTTAGAATGACTCTCAATATTCCTGTCGTGCTCCTTCCTCAGAGGAAGGCAGCTGAAAATAATGTCACTGCATGCTGTGCCAACTTCATGTCACAATACGGATCCCTTCATCATGTTAGCCTGCCATACAGATTCACTTGTCAAAAGCTGAAATGTTCTCGTGGGCTTAAAGGGAATTTGTGACAAAGCTAAATGCCATTCTTAGAAACCTCTGATGGAAGTTGCCACTTTCAGGCTCACAGGCTGCATACTAGTTTGGTAATTAGGGGCTTGGTAGGGGTAAACTTGGTAGCTTGGATGGGACACAGATCAATTATTGGAGAGTTTGGTGCAAAGAAATAAAAAATCTGCACCACTCGAACTGCTCTTCTAGAATATCAGAGTTTGCCCATGCAGATCAAGGAAACAAGTTTGCTTTAAAGCATTTGTCAATCTACATCTCACAATAAATGCATGTTCGCTGTATTTTTAAAAAATTGTCAAAGAAATACCCATTGATCTACCAGAAAGGAGTGAGTGGTGTCAACCCTGCCTACTGTTAATTGCTAAAATACTCACTTCTACTCTCTCATTTCAATAAACACTTCTACTCTCAGATCTTTGCAATATAAAGGCTTTTCATTTTTATAGCCCAGGAACTTAGGAGGGTCTTTGAGATCACAATGGAAGTGAGCAGAATAGCTCTAAATTTATGTGTAAAAATTCAGCAGGCTTTTTTGTATCTATTATTTTTAATATTGTTAATAAAACAGTATTTATACAGTGCGAACATATTACACAGCACTGCAGATAGGGGGTGCAAATGACAGATATAGACAGTGACAAAGGAGGAGGAGCGGACCCCACCCAGAAGAGCTCACATTCTAAGAGGTGGGGGAAGCAGCACACACTCTTCAAACTGATATGTATATACGGATATTGTAAAGTCTCCTAATATGTTGTAGTCCTTAACACCAAACAGTCTGTAGTATCTACTGAAAGGCTACTGTTTCCTGGCCTGAGGAAGCCGAAAATGCACCCCACCTCCTAGATTGTAAGCTCTTCAGGACAGGTTCCTCACCTCCTCCAGTGTCACTGTCTGTCATTTGCAACCTCTATTTAATGTACAGGGCTGTATGTTATGTTGGCACTAACTACCGGTAAATCCTGTTTATTAATATTGATAATAGTCATAATAATTGCCTGCCATTGTGCAAATGCCACAAATGCCATTGTGAATTTACAATATGAGTATTGGCCTGTTTCAATATCCACAGAACAGAAAAAGGAAAAGATCTAATATACTGTAAAGTTTGCTAACCTGCCTTCTGTGTTAAATAAGAGAATTTTTTAACCAAACCTAGTTTTGGTTGAAGAAAAATGATTTATTTTGTGCTTGTTTATCCCAACAGGATTTGTATAATGTGGATCAGCAGTTTAGTATTTATCCAAATGTGTTCTGTGTTCCTTTTTTTTTTTTTTTTTTTTTTTTTTGATTTTATATGAACTTTTCGTGGCTGCTAAATTTAAGCTTGAAATATATCCCCTGCTGAGTATGACCATTGTTTCCCAGGGACTTGGGAAAAGCATGTCTTTAAATAGTGAGAACACTAATTAAATTCTTAAACATAACCCAAGGTGGTTTTCCATATTTAAATTATTTAATATAACTACTGTCACCGCTCTATTGCAATAAATATTTCCTAAGTCCCCAAATCGGCTTTTGTTGAAAGGCTCAGTTAAACGTATTAATTATTTCTACATCAAATTATAAAGACACAGAAGTGTGATTGAACTTTTTGTTGATTCCTCTCTCAAAGCGGTGTTTATTTTAATTAGGCCAAAACACACTGCTGAAGCATACCTAAACTAATTATACGTTGTTAATTATGCATAGGAAGGAGCAACAGATTTCACATTGTGCTTCCAAAAATGGCAAAAATCTATATTTTACCATAATCAAAGTCTACTAGCTCAAAGGATATTTGGGTTATCCAAACATTGTATATCTAAGATGATAAAAGGGAATGGTGGTGGTTTGTTTACATATCCTTCAGCATAAGACAAGGATACAGGAATATATGTGAATCTGCAAACAGAACAGAACATTTCTGTATTCCTGGCTTGTCGTCTGAGATTAACAGATCCTGAATCAAAACTATGGAATATTTATAAGTGAAAACAACTAGGAGGCAGAAACACAATACAGAACAAAATGCTTAATTGAGTTATCTCTTATTGTAGACATTTCATTGGTTTCTTCCAGGACCAGCCCTGAATCCAAGGAACAGACAGCAGGTTGTAGAGAAACCCTGCTGCAACTTCCCCTTTTTATGTCCCCTGTCTTGCCACCAATACAATGCTAAAATCTGCAATTGCTCTTCTCACATTGGGCCTGGTTTATTAAAGCTCCCCAAGACTGGAGAACATAGACTATCAAGGGAGAACATGGGTGATGCAGTAAACCTAGAATGGATTTCCTAAAAATCATTTGCTATTAGTTGGCAAATGTTTCCAATCTCGGACCAGATCAATTCCAGGTTTGCTGGATCATCCAGTATCTTCAATGAGTCTATCTTTTGTCTTGGAGAGCTTTAATAAATCAGGCCCAGTGTTTTGGATGTAGGAAAAGCTGGAAACTGTGTTAAGGATGTAGTGAGATGAACATTTATACAGCACAGTAGAAAGTGCCAAGTTCTTAAACCGGAACTCAGATGAAAGCTAGCCTGGGGTGTGCAGAATAGATGAAAGTCATGTTAAGAAGAAACATAAAAGGCAAATAAATATTTGAATAAATGAGAGAAGGGTATGAGTTGTGATACAATGCAGAGTCCAACTTCATTCTGTCTTTATGTAAACCACTATTTTATAATTTTACTGCTGTCTTATGGAAACAATTTAAAATGACTTTGGATCCTGGCTTTTAAGATGAACACCCCAGATGTAGAAGAACAAAGGAAACCATGAGGAGTTGCAGAATAGAATAGAAGTCATTGGGATGTACAGAAGAGCCACGTGTTTTATTGAAATACAAACCAAGTCTTATTTTAGATTTAGAGCAGCATTTTAATTTGGGAGAACCTTCCTTGAAACAACTTTCAGGTCCTTAGAAAACTCCTGCTATAATTACTATATACTATATATATATATATATATATATATATATACAGTATATACTCCACAGCTCACACAATGTTGGCATAGATCAATATGCAAGGCATGTGATCAATAGGAAGCATGTTTCTGACATTGCTGGCCATTGGGAAGAATGTACCTCACAGAGAGACAAAAAGATTATTATTATCAGTTTAACTGACCTGAGAGTCACAAATTGCTCTAAGAATCCCTGGCAATGACTGTAGGAAGCCTAGGGTTCTTTGGAGCCCCGTTTGCGAAAAACTGATATAGAGTGTAGTATAGGCGGTTGGTAATACAGCACCTTTCGAGCAATAAAAAGTATAAAATTGTTAATGTAATCTATAAATATTATTGATATCCAAAGTAATCAATTTGGTGATCTATGTTACCACCTTATGAATTGAGAATAACGTTCTTGTTCTGTTCAGCAGCATACATGTGAATACATTGGACAGTTACTCCGTCACAACTCTTCTGGATATCTTACTTTTCATAAGCAAATCATCCACTGAACATTTTATTCAAGATTTTTTTTTTTTAAAAAGTATTGGACATAGCTGAAGTGATTTTCTACCTATAGATATGAAGTGAAAGTATCTGGCTAGACACATTTCAGCACTGAGTAATGGAAACCTGAGGTGTTAAAGTAAAACTATTACTTTCAACATCTGCAATCAGAAATATATTCATTTTTCCTCAGTTATTTGACCAAAAATGATGGGTTTGTCTGTGATGTGTTATGGGCAGATAGATTATTTTATTAGATTGTATTTATAGGCTTCTAAGACAAGTTCCAGCTAGATATCCGCATGTTTCATGTATAGGCTGTATCTAATAATAATATAGTTCCATCAAGTCTGAATAAAATGTACTCACAGATGAGGCCTTTTGTTAGGAAGGAGGCTAAATCTATTTTTAGTATGATTGGCATAATGCCTCACCATGTACAGTTTTCTAAGCAATTATGTTTTATGAAACTTTAGCAAATTTTTGTTGTTTTTAGGCTGACAATGCTTAGCTTAATTAATTAATTAATTAATTAGCTGTTTTCATAGATGTTTCTGTGAATTTAATTGGAAATTCTGAATACTGTTAACCAATATTAATTGATATCAAACGTACAATTGATAGAATCTTGGTCAGTCATGTCAGATGGGATTTGCCAGTGCATGATGTGGGTTTTCCAAGAGGCTCTGTTAAGGGTGTTAACGTTTCCTCCCCGAAAAAGTTGTCCACCCTTTTATGTAAAGTAACAATCTTGGTGATAGGTCAGCTTTAAGTCCATTTTTGTAGTATGTATACTTCTGCTTAAAGCAGAACTGTCTTAAAAAAAAGACACTTTACAGGTGGAGAGATGTCCACCCCTCCATAATCCTGGTCCAATCTGTCCTTCTGTGTCTCGTCTTTCTTCTTTTTTCCCGATGAGGGCTGGACATAAGACATCGCCATATTCTTCCGTCATCAGGTGATGCTACCTGATCTTGCACTGTGGAAGCATGAGATAAGGTGATGTGCCTTCCTGTAAATGTAAAAAAAAAGGACCAATCTCATTGTACATTTGTAAATTATCCGGCATGTGTAGAAGGGGCTTTCATTTAACGTAAAAAAAGATAAAATGCCGATCTCATGCATGTATAGTGAGATCGGTGAGGTAGCAATAGTCATCACCCCTTACTCTTACTATCTGATGGACTTGATAAGAAGCCAAATGACCACCTGAAAGTGTACACATGGCAGGCTGACTGCAAAGAAGTTTAAAGAGGCCAGACATAGAGAGTGTAACTACCTGATCAGCTCATTTCATTCACCTCTATTGTATGAGGTTGTTTACACTGGGGAAGGGAGGGATGCCTCAACAGTAAGGGTGAGGACAAGTTTTCCAGTTTTTCCTTGACAGCAAGTGGCTTGTCAACTTTCAGACTAGATATTGTCAGCCAGGATGGGCAGTCTTGCTATACTGTGGTATACTGTGGTATTGGTTATCAGAAAGTCATCATGCAAAAGCATGTCAAGGTGGGAAATAGTTACATATGCTTAAAAAGGAAAAATCTGGTCACATTAAACCACACAAATTTTGCACCATGATGGCCACATTTGGGTAGATGATGTCTGGGTTAAACAAAGGTGACCTTCTGGAAAATCTTGGCCATGTGCAGAAGGGTCTTTTCCTGCAATGTCAAAAACAAGTGTCGTTTCGCGCATGCACAGTCAGACCCGCACTTTGTTTTTTACATTTACAGGAGAAAACATCACCTGATCTTGCCCATGAGATGCAAGATTGGGTGATATTACCGGAATCAGGAAGACAACAAATGAAAATGTCAGTGCCCGTTGATTTCCTGCAGCTATACCAAAAAATCCATGGACAGAATGGAAGCTGATTGTGGAGGAAACAATGGCTCTGCGGAAGTAAAGACAAGTGTCGCTTGAAGTAACGCAGTTTAATATTTGCCCTTCTACAGCCTTCCAATGAAACTGGTGAGGACCACATTGATGGGGTCATCATGGTATCCACTCCCTGCCAACACATTCCTAGTGTTAGACTGGCAGCACTGAGCAATGCTCAGAGCCTTATTGGCAAATCGTGCTGCTCCTGCTTTTATTCTGTAAAAAATGAAAACATATTTGGATTTAAGGGTAATTTCTTTAATACTTACCTGCAAAAAAAGCAGTTTTTCCCTTTAACATAGACCACATGGCCAGGCCCCAGAGATATTTCTTGATTTATCTTTTCAAAGAAAAAATAAACATTGAGCTTTCCTAACAGCGATTAAAATGTAATTATGAAGGGTAAATATTTAAATACAAGTGTTTTCTCCTGGTTCTGTTCAAAATGTTTTATAGGAAAGTTTTTTCTCATTTAATGAAACTCAGAAATATATGAATAGTTAATAATGTTCTTTCATCAGACAGGCACTTATCATTTAAGTACTTTTAACAGCTTTCAATTTGCTTGTTCTTGGAACACAGAAACTCCAGATAATTTTGAGCTATGTACTAAAACAACAGTTTCCAGTTAATTGCATTTCATCCAAACACCAGCAAGTATTGGTAAGTATTGTTTTCCATTTAACGTTAAGGGAGCTATTTGACCTTTTCTAATTATGTGCATTGCTGTAAATGTTTCCATTATTTAAACATAAAGTTAGTGCTTCCCAAATGCAATAAAAAAATCTGCTTAAAGGAGCTGAACTCTGGAAACTGTGATCAAAAAAAGACAGCAAGGAAAGGATGATTTACCAGAAGCGTCTGTGGTCTGTTGCCTTTCTTTCCTCTATTACTAACTTACCTAATCTTTTTTTGCCTTGGGTCTCTGTATAAATGTGACCACCTAGGTGGAGGCAGGGCTTTACTTTGTCATGTTGGAGCCTCCAACAAGAAGAAGGAGAGGGCAGCATAGTATTGACATCACTAAATTTAGCTCAAAGTCTGATGAGGCTAGCTGTCCAGAGCCAAAGATTCACAGTGCAAACATAAAACTATGAATCGGTAAGCATGGGAGTGCATTCTTGGTGTATGAATTGGCCTGGATGAAGTTGTATGAATAGTATACGCTCTTATGGAAAATTTAACAACCTAAACTAAAAACTTAAAAACTGCATCTGTATGGTTGTGATAAAAGACTGTAAGCTCACAGGATGGCATGGACTGGTGTAAGTGGTGCACAGTGCAAAAAGATAGGTCAAATAAATATGAAGTACAGGAATCTTAAAACTTATTTGACTGGAAAAAGTCGAAATGTAAGAGTAACTGCAGCTCTTATAAATCATGCAACAGATGATTATATAAAGGTTTCCAACAAGTAGTTCAAGAGGTTATTAGCGTCTTATGGTTGTAAAGTCTAACCCACAACTGTTTTCCTTTTTTTATATTAGTGGATATGATAATACTAATGCATAGGTTCACACTCTCCTCCCGTTGCTGGCATTCTGCAATGTAACAGCGGGATCATTAGAAGTGCGCTGTGCAACACAGACCCCTGTGATAAGAGCTTAAGCTATTTATTTGATAGGTATCAGGAAGCTGTGAATGTAGAGCTGTAAGTAGGGGAAAAAAGTTTGATTAATAGAGCTGTAACTGTAGTCTCATCACATCCTTTCCCAATAGGAGCCATTACTTATCAGCTAGAAGCTATTACTAGTGCATACCAAAGTCATTTACAGGCATTTCTATTCATAACATTGTCACTGCATATTGAGTTTAAATATTTTACTGCTTCCCCAAATTTTAAAGGATTTCTGGAGGAAAGGTCGCCTAATTCAACAACACAAAACCGGAGCAATATAATTACAGTAACAGTCTGTCTGCTGGCAGCGTGGAATTAAGATTGCTCCATATTCCTCATACTGGAGACATGTATTCTTAGTAAACCAGTAAATGTGCCCAATAAAGCAATATTTTATATTTATTGGCTGCTTTTTGATGAAAGTTGAAGTTTACATGGAAGCTTTACTAGATTATCCTCTATACGTCATAATGTTGGATCCCACTATAAATTTTGATCACAATGAGAAATGGCTGCTCAGAAAGAAGCAGGGTGGTCTTATATAGCCAAATAGCATAGTGAAGTAAAATGTATGTAAAGGCATTTATTTTTTTCTAAATTGGGTAATGTAAGGAACATTTAGGCTCTCCAACAATTAATAACTTCTGTTTGTCTCCTCCCTTTTATTTGTCTCGTTGACTTTAGTCACCAAGACAGAAACTTCAAAAAGTTATCATTAGAGCAGTAGGTAAAGGGGACATCATTCAACAGAGACACCTTTTGGATCTCTTTGGAATGAGTGACTCTTGTTTTATATTTATTCTTCTGTAAAGTTAAAGGCAACCTCCCTTGCAGGGGGAGGACAGCAAAAAAATAACCTAATAGGGGTTTTATTTCTTCTCTGCACTATATAGAACAAAAAACCTTAAGTAAAGGTTGAGTTGGCTTACTTACAGTAGGATGATAAAGGAAAACTGAACCTTTTGCTGTATGTATGCATCTGTACATACCTATAACACAAATTCCCAGTCACATGCAGTATTTTCATTACAGTACATTATTTGCTCATTTGACTTTTAATTTAAAATACATGTTTCATCTATTTAGTATTTCAGCTAGAGTTCAGCTTTTAGGGTTGTATTGCATTGTTCTGCTAAATTTACAATAGGTATAGTATTCTAAATTTGCTCCACAAAGATCATTGTAGGCATCTGTAAATTCATGGAAATTTATTAGGTATGTGATCCTTTTATTTTGATAGAAATATACAGCTTTTGTATGTGTGGCAGGAGAATACTGTTTCCTAAGATCTTGGATGAAGTCCCTTTTACCTAACACAGATATTTGCACAACATGATGACCCAGTGTAGTCATTTATTAAGCATCCTATAAAACATTGGTGGAATATTTTATTACGGACTAGAGATGGTTTTTAGTTTTCCTTGTGTTATACACAGAGCAATGCAGGTTCTAAAAAACAGTTTAATTGCAGATTTAAAATGAATTCTTTGGAGCAATATTTTTGAAGAATTGCGGTACAGTGCTAAGCCTACTATTGTCCTGGGCTTTCTTGTTATTATATATTTACCATCTTCTGCACAACACCTATTTATATTCTTACAGCCATTAAGCTATGCAAAATGTTAGCATATCCTTCCTTGGAGAGAAAGCTAATATATTAGTGTCATTAATCAAAACACTGTTATGAAAAGGTGAGCGGAGTTCCTTCAAAGGAATATGCAAGGAAAAATATGTGAAGTGTGACATTTATATTTCTTAAGAAAGAAATGAGGAGTTTTAAATTGGTTGAACTGTACCTGTAATATAACATGACATCAGCATAATTCTGTCCTGTTGTGTTCTAAATGCTCACCATCAATAAATGTTATCTTCTGCGTAGTAGAGTACAGGGGCAGACCTACAGGGAATAAGGTAAATGTTAATACTTCCGGGACTTCAAGCTGAAGTGTCCAAACATCTCCCCTCAAGGTCCACTTCTAGGGGGGTCTAGGAGGGTCTATGGCTAGAGTAAAAATGAAGAGAAGTTTAGCTCACTAAAGAGGTATTAGGTGGTTATATGTGCCAGGCCTGAAATCACTAGTAAAAAGTGTGAAGAAGCAAAAAGACAGGCTTTTGTTGGCATTAGATTTTGTGTAAATTCTAGTGTTTATTGATGTGTTTTTAATTTTAACATTGGTAATAACAAAAGGTTTCTTATAGGATTTTTTCCAAGTGATTCCCATTCTATCATGAAAAACATATTTTACAAATATGAATAGCATTAACATAAAAAGTAAACCAAACAGGTGATCCAAACAATATTGACAATTAAAGAATTGTACTCAAAGAGTACAGACAATATGACTCTTTGAGTACAATTCTTTCATTTTCATTATTGTTTGGGCCAGAAAAAGCCATGTCCTTTCTGGTGACAGGTTTCCACTTCCCATTTCTGGAAACCTCCTGTGTGTAGCAGCTAATTGTTGCTCGGTGTACCCGTTCCTTTCCTCAACTATTTTCTGAATGCCATTATCATTTATAAATAACCCCAGGTACTCCAAGGTGTTGTGTTCCACCTCTACCTTCAGGCCAGGCTCCCCAGTAAATGGGAATCTTGGGGGCACTGGCGGAGCCTGACTGATGTCAATCAAGCACCAAGTGCGAACATCACTTACCTCAGTGACAGAATCTTCGCTGGCACTTTCGGTGTCCCATGACAGGTCTCCAGGCGATTCACTGTCACTTGACTCCCATAGCAATTCCAAGTCGCTTTCGCTGTCTTCAAGTTGTTCAAAAACAGCTTGAGTTGAGAGATGCCTTTTGGAAGCCGTGGCAGAGGTCAGATCTGGTGGCAGGCAGAACCGATGTCAGAATCCAGACAGAGGTCAGGGCAGGCAGAGATGTTGTCGGAATCCAGGCAGAGGTCAGGCAGAGACCTGGTCAAAGGTCAGGCAAGTGGCAGGCAGAAACATGGTCAAAGGTCACACAGGCGGCAGGCAGAGATGTGATCAAAGGTCAGGCAGGTGGCAGGCAGAGGCGTCGTCAGAATCTAGGCAGAGGTCAGGCAGGCAGAGACGTGGTCAAAGGTCCCACCCAGTACTAGTCATTACATCCAGTGATGCTTTGCCTGGGATAAGGAAATAGCCTAAGCAAAGTACAAGGTTTGGACAGGCTAACCTTTATCTTCATTCGGACAGACCCAACTCTCCAACTTCAGTTTAACACCTATTTCTAATAATTAGTAATATTTCTAATTGCCAAAGATAATAGATTTTGTTACATTGGCTTTACAAACTTGGCTTTCTTTTCAAACTTTTTTGTTCCTTTTTATTGGCTTACTTTGACCATGGTTCTGGCCTTCTTTAATATGAAGGCTAATATAAGGGCTAAGACAGGGGTGCCCAAAACATAGATGGAGATCTACCAGTTGATATCAAATGCCACCCGAGTAGATCGCTGAGCCCT
This sequence comes from Pyxicephalus adspersus, assembly GCF_032062135.1. Classification (NCBI taxonomy): domain Eukaryota; kingdom Metazoa; phylum Chordata; class Amphibia; order Anura; family Pyxicephalidae; genus Pyxicephalus; species Pyxicephalus adspersus. Next base: position 152,876,724 of record NC_092858.1, on the reverse strand, counting down.
GCCTTACCCCACCTGCTGTGTGCTACGTCTATAGGGGTGCTGGGCATGTCTTTCTGTGTGTGAAAGCTCTGTGTAACAGTGGGGAGTGGGGAGGGAGGCAGAGAGGGTGGAAGGGCAGTCTGAGGTGAGCAGTGCTGGGCGGTTTCTTGTGCAGCAGCCATTCTCCTATGACAGGTGAACTGTAGCTTTCCTGTCACTATAGTCTCGTAGTGCAATGTCTGTGCAATGTTCTGCCATTCAATGTCTCATTAGCTTCAGTCCCTTGAGCCAAAAAAAGTGTGGGCACCCCTCGGCTAGAAGTTTACAGTTTTTTCAAATTCACTTGTGAATTCTATTTGTCAGTAATATTTCATACCATACTTGCATTTCTAGCATGGTGCTAACATATTTAAATAACCTTACACAGCATACGTAGACATCTATTACAGTATCAGTATGGGAGTGATCCACTCCAGCTCTAAACTTTGCTTTGTATGCTATGTTTGCCAAAAATATTCAAAGCACGTTATTTGTTTGTTGCATTTTAATTTCTTGTGTTTTGATTGCTAGAAAGTTTTCTAAGGTGCGGATTGCTGATTGGTTTTTATTCTAAAGAAAGAACCCATATCATCTCACTGCTTCCAAAAGGTGAAAATGTTGTTTTTGAAGTTGCAGTTGCTCAACTGTCATTGTCATTTGTTCACATCATTGCAAACAAGGCTATCGAACTATATATTTAAAGCTGGGATCATGAAAGTATGGTTGGACTGTCTGAATTGTTGTGTATGGACAACCTCCAAATGTATGGATGCATTTGTATGGATGCACTCTTGTCCAAATTTTTAAAGAGACAGTGGGCCTGATTTTTTAAAGCTTCTCCAACAGAAGAGAAGAACCTTGGTGATCCAGCAAACCTGGAATGGACCTGGTCCAGGATTGAAAAGCTTTTTAAACTAATAGAAAATGTTTTTAAGAATTACAATGTAGGTTAGCTGGATGACCCAGCATCACCTATGATAGTTTTAGAAAGTTTTATTAAATTAGGTCCTGTGATATTAAAAATTGCTACTGGTATAAAATATAGAAGTACCTGCACATTCCTACAGCAGGCTTTCCGGACGTTTTGAGTAGTTTCAGAACCCGCATCTACCTTGTACCCCCACAACTCCTATTCCTATTAACCAATCATTTGTTGGGCTCCCTTATTGACCAATAGGAAGGGACAAGCAAGCATTGTCATTGCTAGGAAATGATGATGCATTACCCGATGAAATGGCTAGAGAGTTGTTGATTGAAATTGTTGTCATAAGTGGTTAATACAATGATCATTATGTTCTGTGGAAAAACACTTTAAGGCTGCTAAAGTTTCTAGCTATTGTGATTGCAATGGTTTTGTGGAAACCTATAAATTACATTCAGTTAACTTTCTGGACACACTGGGAAGTGAGGCTGACTCACAGACTCAGCTGCCAATTTGCAGTTTATAGATTCTCTCTACGGGTGCTGTGAAGAGAATGTGGAGACTATTACTTTCTTTTTAATAATAGATGATCTTATTTATAAAGTTCTATGCCTGTGCTAGCTACAACTTGTAAACTACAAACATACCTTTATTACAGTTATTCCACAAAGTGTACTTCAGGCAGAACTTTTGATGGATTTAATGAAACTAAATAAAACAATATCTGAAATCTTTATACATGGCAAATGTTGCAATGTGAACTTGGTATTGGTATTTATTAATACGGTTTACTCAGTACAGAATACAACCAAACAAATTAATTAGTGGGCTTTTTACTACAGTTACCCCAGTCAGTGGCTCAAATAGGTTGCATTATCCAATTTTCAACTTTGTTGACACAATCGCACCCACATTCCCTGCAACATGTGCCATCAGAGATGTTCCAAAAAACAATAGTATTCATATGAATGTACTAGCACGTTACATGACCAGCAGCCATGTAAACTCTTAGTAGCAGGACAAGGTCCTTTTGCACCCAGTTTCTTTAATGAGATTTGACCCTAGGACACAGGAATGCAAAGCCGCCGAGTTTTGTGTTCTGAATGTTACATATACAGTAATGCATCAAATGCATCATTGCTATAGTGCAATATAGACTACACATGTGAATGCCCTGTTCACTTGTGTGCTTTCCTAGCAAAAATAGAAAAGGTGTCTGTTTTTGTGGTTTGAGGTGTTAAAATGTTTAAAAATAATTGACCCATTATCTTTATGATACACATCTTGCAACATAAAAACATATGTGTGTGGCCCTAAATGGTCAGATCACTGAACAGATCAATTTTAAGTTGAATCTGTTGGCTGGCTTCCTGTTTACATCTCCAAAGTTCTTCCCAGCCCATTTCAGCTGGGCGCACCACCTGGACTTGTCAGTAACTATTCGGCTGTTTTTTGGTGGGTACTGCCGAGTTGGGTCACAATACAGGGGCTGCCACCTGCCTACAATTTCTTCCCACCCGGCCTAAAAACATTTCTGGGTTGATCTCTGGAACACTCCAAGAACAATATCTTTTTGCCACAGTTCCTGACCACCTTGGACTTGCTCACCTTATTGTATTCCACTCCACATGTTGAAGACCCCACAAAATACATACACAATAAACCTTATATATTACCCTGTTTCCCCGATGGTAAGACACTGTCTTATCTTTTTTGGAAGGCCAAAATATGCTCTAGGGCTTATTTTCAGGGGATGCCTTATCTATCTGTCAGCCTCGCTTTTCACTGCACCCCTCCCCCTGTCATCCCACTGCACCCCTCCCCCGTGCACTAGTCGTCAGTCATCAGTCCGTCGGAAGCTCGCTTTTCACTGCACCCCTCCCCCTGTCATCAGTCCGTCGGAAGCTCGCTTTTCACTGCACCCCTCCCCCTGTCATCAGTCCGTCGGAAGCTCGCTTTTCACTGCACCCCTCCCCCTGTCATCAGTCCGTCGGAAGCTCGGAATGACTCGTGAGCTTCCCACAGACTGAGGACAGTGACTCGTGTCACGGGGGAGGGGTGCAGTGAAAAGCGAGGCTGACAGATAGATAGTTTCACATACGGTAGGATGAAAGAAAGAGCCGCAGCTTCCCATCCAAGAGCATGCGGAGGCGACGGAGACGGAGGGACCACACGGTCCCTCCGTGGCTTATTTGCGGGGGGGGGGCCTTATTTTAAATTTTTTTCTAAAAAGGGGGGGCTGTCTTATTTGATGGCCCTGCCTTATCATCGGGGAAACCCGGTAACAGTTTAGAATGTAAGGAGGAGAGCAGACCATGCTGGAGTTTGTCTTGGTCATTAAAGAGTTACAAAAGGTTGCAGAAGAGCTCAGTTTAAAAGATCACTCACAACCTCAGCTGAGTTTACCAAAAGATTTCTTCTGCAAGTCATGTAAACCGCCCTCCCATCAAGGAGTCGTCCGTATTTTGGATGTCCTTAACTCAGGGACTACCTTTGTGTGCTCACTTGAGATATCATTTTCCCCCTATAGCTATCTATATTAGGCAGAGCATACCTTCTATGTCCTAAGTCCTATAGAGAATTCATACAAACATCAGGTTACTTACATGATCGTTTCCAGTGATAGGAAAACAAATGAACGGTCATTTGATCAGTGGTTTACAGATCAGACCAATTGACACAAATAAAGTCCTACGGTCAGAGGACTTACTGGCTTGTTCCTTTTAGTGTATCTGGGTTATATTCATAGACTAAAGCCTAAAACATTTATTTAGGTTACAAAAATAAAGCAATAAGATTAAGATTTAAGATCTTTACTCCAATAAATAGATCACACAACTTGGTCAAATGTTTTTTCCACAGGAAATATCACAATAAATTGTCTATTGCAATAAAGGTGAGAAGGGAGCTTTACTGTATGCCTGACAGAACTTTGTGTAAAGAATAATGTTGTTGCTGTTGGCCGAGTGAGATAACATCACCACTTTCTGCAAACAGTCAGTAGACAGGTGTTAATAAACAATGAGACAGACCTGCTGCAGGCTCTGCTGATTGATAAGGCTTCATCCAAACGGATCAGACAGTTCAGGAACCAGCAACTTGTTAGCCTGTCCTGAATTTTATCTATTGCTGCTGTACTCTCTGATTACATCGCCAATATAAAACTGCTGCTGTAGGAGACTTTCCTACATGGGTATAGTTAATTGAAGAGCCTTCGAAAGTTTTGACAATAAACCTTTTTGCTGTTCTGATTCTTGTAACAGTTACACAAAAAATATTGTTTTTGAGGTTTTTTTAGTTGCAGTATTTAGTTATTTGTTCACATTTCTCTGAAAATGTTTATGTATGTTTTATACATTTTTTTAACTGATAGTAAAAGGTGTTTTTAAATAGGGGCTAAAAATGAAAACAACAGCACAATTGGTATAATAGAAATCAGTTCAATGCGTATCACAAAATGACTCAAAAGTAAAAAAAAAACTTTTATTGAGTACAATAGGATAAAAAAAGATGGGGAATAGAAAATTGGTGGGACCTTCTGGGTCCTATGTTTGCAGCTGGAGAACAGACCCTCATTTCTGGACCTTAATTTTGTTTGATACAATTTGCTGATCACTCCCCAGTGATATTTCATTTGATAGAGAAGAGAAAAACCTATATTTATTGGAAACATCTATTGGTTTTGGTTTGAATGTCTTTCTCCTTTGCTGCTGGAGAGGGTTCTCCCATTCCCCATGTTTGCATCCCATGCCAGGCTCAGTTACACTCAACACTACATTCTCTGAGTGCTCTATTCATTGAGGTTCTGTACATGTAAAATCCCTGATGAAGCAAGATAATTATGTGAAACGCTTTGGATTATCAGAACTCACCATAATATATCAATGATATAGACATCTGTCTGGTGTTATGTACTGGGCATTTTATTGAATTTTCTTCCCCCCCCCCCCCCTCTTTTTTTATCCTATTGTACTCAATAAAAAATAGTTTTTTAGTTTTGAGTTATTTTGTGACACGCATTGAACTGGCTTTAAAGTCCCATGAACACAAATAGTTTTTTCATGTACTTCATATTTATAGATGTTGGCAGTGTTAATTTATTGGTTTGAGATCAGACAATCTAGCAGTTGTGCATTCCCATCTTCACCATGATCAATGGCACTTTTGGGGACAGGCTCAATGGGTATAGATGGATCTTTTTATGAGATGGTGGCACCGATGTCAGTAATCTAACAGTGCTTAGAAGGAGGTAATGAAGACATCGAATTTTTGGCAATTAATTTACAAACTTTAAACTCCAGGAGGAGTTAAAATAAATAGTTATTTAACTCAGAAGTACTCAAAATAACCAAAAGGCAAAGCATAGGGATGTTGGATTACTAAGTGAATATTGGGGGCTGTTGTACACGCATTTTATTTTTTAATCCAGCATGTGTACATAGATTAAGGCCATACCCACTCCTCATTTTCAAGATTTTCCAGTTCTCTTCTTCTTGCATGTTCTTTCTGCTGTTAGTTTTTTGGCTTTTTGGGGTTGTAAGTGTTAAAAAAAGTTGAGAAAAAGGCTATTTATGAGAAGAATAGAAAGTATTAGATTATTAGGCTAGACTTCATCAACTAATTGTGTTTGGAACAACTCAAAGAATGTAGTGAGTTGTTGGGGAAATCAGATTAATCTTTCATATGCTTTTCTTTTTACAAATAGGATAGTAATTTTCCCAAACAGAAGTATATTTGTTGGGGGTTTAGCAGTACTTTTACAGTATTATCAGTACATCCTTGAAAGTAATATCATTTTCATTAGGCCTGTCTTGCACAGCACTCCCAAGGGGAATCTTGACCAAACTTGAATCTTAGTTTTAATCACAGGGACCAAAGATTCAATATTCCAAGGAATCATTGGACTGGATAAGCCATATATATTTTAGAGAACTAAAAGGGTAAACCCCCTGTAATAAAGAGTAAGGCTGTGTACATACGTGCAATAATTGTCGTAGGAAAGGATCTCTCGTGATCCTTTCCAACAACAAATGACATTTGAACCAGTGCTGTACATACAGTGCCGTTCTGCGCTATGGAGAGGGGAGGGGGAGAACAACAGAGAGGCACCACGCTGCACGCTCTCTGCTTCACTTGCATTAGGATTGTTTGCCGGATTCTCGTCCGATATCAGCACTGAGCCAATTATCGGACGAGAACCTTTGCATGTGCGTATGTAGCCTAACATGTAAAAGTATCGTATGCTGAGCTGTGCAAGCAATGGGGGTACTGGTACTTACGTCAACCATGTAGGCAGTACAGGAGACCTATTTTAGTTGATGCAGAGTTCCAGCCATTCATATACTTTAGTTAAAGAATATATTGAAGCCCTCATCTAGCAAACAAAATATTGTTGGATAAAGCATTGTGTGTTTAAATTTAAGAATGTGTGACTGCCACCTAAATCTCTGTAAATATTACACTTTGGACTAGTCTGGGGAAACCACTTTAGCAATGCACTTAAGGTGATGTTTCCATTTCCACAGGTAAGGTAAAGGAAGTTGTCCTGATACTAATAATGTAAGAGATTCATAATGATATATGAATGAGCCACCGAAGGTGCCATCCAGGGAAGAGTCAAACTGTGCAAACTGTTCCCTGCCTTATTTTCAGATTCGGAATACAGAAACACAGCCGGATCTAAGCACTCAAGTTGTTCAGGTAGCCTACGAAATTGAAATTGCTCTAGCACAAACAATTTACTAGGTAGTCTTGTCATTGGGTTAGTACATAGAACTATCTTAGGAGTTCCTCAGTTGTCAACTTTAGTGGTGAGACCTGCCCCAGTATGTCCAGCGCAACTTTCTGTTCTCTATTTTAGAGGTCAGTGTAGTTTATTTTTCACTGTGTAAATGCAGAAGCATGTCCCAATAAAGGACACCTAATTCCCTCCTTGTGCATAATTCCTTTACCTTGGATTGCATCATTTTCACATTTCTAGTACTGCCCAATTCTTATTTTTTATTATTATTATTAGAATGCACAAAAAGGGGCTCATGTGTAATTTATTGTGACATGCTACTGGTTAAAATTAAACTAAACCAACCTCTAAAATGTTGACAGTTGTAGTACTGGTAGTAAGTAGTGATTCACCCAGTGAACTACTAATTTATTAGAATGGACCACCAACCTGATGCTGTTTTTTATCATTTAGTTGCCCCCCATTCCATGAAAAAAAAATGTAATTTACCTGGAGTTTAGTGCCTCAGAAAAAATAAACTAGCGAGACACCAGCATTTTCAGAAGGATTTTAGCAATGGAGAAATATGTATTTTACTATACCTAATATACAGTATTTGTATATTCTGCATAGACAGACTACGTAAAAGAATTCATGATTGGACATGTATGAAACCAGACAATCAGCTCAATTTAAAAAAATCATATTTGTGAACAGCTTATGAAAATCACAAATTCAAGCAGAGCAGATGAAAACAATGGCCTTATATCTCCCAAAGACAGACAACATAAGTAATTTGACTGCTTGTGTAATTTACTGTATTGCTACATTTCAAAAGATACAGAGAGTTAAAGAATATCTCAATCAGCTAAAGAAAAATCAGGATAACCTGTCTCGTCTGCCTTACTAAGGTGGGAACATAAAGCATCTCATTTCCTCTTCTTGTTTAACAAGGGGAGTTTGGGTTACAATGGCCGCATCATTCCTCATCTACTTTGTATGAGTTTATGTCAGTGTGATGGAGGAAAATGTGTGAGCGACTGCTGAGTTCAATGTGATAAATGACACTTTTGTTGAACAACAAGCAATAATTTGTTTTTGTTGCCTTCAATCAAAGGAATGCATATCATATTATGATAACACACTTACCTTGTTACAAATAAAACAAGGTAAGAGAGATTGGTAAGTCATTCCTACTCAGAAATAAAGAGTAAAGGTGCTAGTACAATGGGTGATAATAACTGATGGATTGAGGAAGTCTAGGATATTAATGTCAGACAAATGGAGACGTCATGTATATTTCATTCAGAGACACTTTGCACTTGTTTTGCACAGGTGGCTGTTGATAAATCAGACAATCTATTCTATGTCATCTTCCGGCTCTTACAAAATCTGAATTAATGGACAAATTTGCTTTTAGTAAAAACTAAAGCCCACACTTCCTAAAGATTTTAACCTAACATTACCTTAAATCTTCTTCAGTTTAGCTGAGCATTACGCCCTTTTGGACTTGTTTACGATGTATCTGAGACTACATATGCTAGGACAGGGGGCTAGGGAGGGTGGACTAATGTAGTGATCTTTTAGATTTGGGTTATATGAAAATTGGTATAGGTTATAAGTAATGGCCTTACTGTATAATATCATATATTCTATTTCTTTACCCTCTAATTGTATCTATCCAGCAGAATAATTCTTTGGTAAAATGATGAGACTGTACTGAAAAAGCAGTGCGGAGAGTACAGCTTAGTCGGTTTCTCAGGAGCCCAAGTTGTAGGTTTGGTTTTCGTGCACTGCTGAGCCTGTGCAATATGTTCAGTTTATAAGGAACCCAACTTGGATTCTATTAGGAATATGTGCACACTTCCTTTCTGGAAGCCAGGAAAAACATTATACTAGGAACAAAGTGGGACAAATGCATTCTTATGAGTAGAATGTTGATAAAACAAATAGTCTGAGAACAGGGCGTCTTTAAAGCCAAAGTCCTTTACTTTTTCTGGTGATGACCTCAAACTTTAAAATAATTTCCGTCCCTGTGACAAAATACCTTTCCCAGTTTCTTAGCACCAAGTGCTCCTTCCAACAACTGGTGCCTGTAGAATGTCGGACCTCTGACCAACTTTATGGGCATGTAGCGTCCATCTACATTTCAATATGTGCTGAGTGTAAATTTGGAGGAATGGGGGCTCTTCTGTTATTGTGGTACTGATACAGCCTATTTGTAGAAGACCTGTTCTGCCCTGTAGAAGCTTCCACCTGTTAACTTTGGGCAGTAGCTTTATGCTGATGGCTGTAAAGTCCTAAGGTACTACAGAAAACTTGTGGAGTCTGTTCAACAATGTGATACTATCACTAGTGTTGGAACCGTGTTCTACCTGAATATGGACGTTCGAATTCTTATAAACCCACCCCGAAAAACAAGGGATTCGTGCAAATTCGGAACATTCGAACAAAATTGGCCTATTCGATCGAATAGCCATCAAACTGAACAGTGAGATACACAACACTAGATATTAAAATTAAATTTGTGTTATCAACAAATCAAGCTATCTTTGGCCATCTGCAATACATTGAAGTTTATTGTACAAGAATCATTTTTCTGAAGTTGCCAGTAAGGTTGCAGTAGTAAGCACTTAAATACTATTCCTGTGTAGTTTACCTTTATATGAAAAAATAATCTATGTATCCACTGTGTAGTTAATGAATCAATAGACAATTGTTATTTCAGTAAAATAGTTCATCCGTTATGTATATGTCCATAGTACGCACCTGCATGTTGCAGAGTTTGCAGACCATGTTTTATACCAGAGCAATTGTATATTGTTAATTATTGTGTTTATTCAGTTTTCATGTCCCTCCCACACTAACAACAGAGTCATAACAAGTGCAGCTGTAATAAGATCATTTATACATGATTTACATGTAACAGCTGCTGCGGGTGAACCCATGACTTTTTACTAGAATTTGATGTTGTAGATGTGAGGTTATTTGCCTTGTGGCCTCTGTGCTGTGAATACTTTGAGCAAAATGAAATTGTATGAACTCCTGTTTGGATATTGTTCCAAGAATGTTTTATTCTTGATATTGATGCTTGATTCAAGCTGAAGTTTAACGAATAAAAATAAAAGTCTCAATTCTTGGAATTAGCAAGGTTTGAGTGAGGGCTGATTACTGGATCTCAATATATAGGGGTTATGGAGTCTAATATGATCAAGATCAAAAGTTCTGGCTTTGCATAAAGAAACAGATAAGTCTGGTAAGGTATAATAGTACCTTTATATGTGTGTTCATTTTGGCTAAGATAGAAGATGTTAGGAGATGAAGATGCTAGGGGAGTCATAGTGAGAGAGAATAGGGGGTTTAAGGTAGGTGAACATAGACTTTTGGTAAAATGAATGGTCAGTGCAAATAATAATTCATATAGGGCTCCAATAAAGGAGAATGTTAACGAAACTTAGTTTTTTGGGCAGAAGGCAGGCTGATGTTTTCCAAAAAAAAGTTAATACAAGACCTTTTTCAGACCCTGAAAAAAAACCGAGGACACCTCAGCTGTTATCTCAACTCATTTGTCATGGTGTTATCACTGCAAAAGTTCAGCCCCTAAAAGTTTCATTTATTTCAGACTTGGTCAAACTGTTTTGCCAAACACAATGCCAACTTCTGACATTTGACATGTTTTTATGTAAGAACTAAGTACTGACCTGTTCAAAATGTCTCTAGGTTCTTGGAAGCAGCTTACTATGCTTTCTATTCAGTTTATGTTCTGTTTGCTTGTTAAAAAGAGAACCATGATTCTTTGTGCAGCTGCTGTACCTTCAATTGTGCTGGTAAACTCACTAGCAAGACATAGCAGTTTTTTTAAATCTGTTTAACCCATCAATACAATAAGGTATTATTTATCTTTACTGAAAAAAGAATGAATATTTCCCCAAAACAAATTACTTCTAAACACCATATGTTTTCCAACACTCAAAGCAAATAACAGAATATAAAAAAATCATGTAAATCACAAATACAAGGTTCTTTATTGTGTACAATCATAAAATTAACACACAGCTGGTAAAAATGAGGGGGAGGATAAAGCTTGGGAGCCAGAATCCCACTCGATTTGGAACAGTTACACCGATCGTTTTTCCTATAACACAGGCTCTCGTACAGTGACATGTCCCTAGAATGATTTTTTCCAAACCAGTCAATAAAGCTCATCATTGGTGCAGGTTTTGCAGGTGACCTCACATATGCATGGTGGGAATAAAGGACATTGTGTTGTCCTAAGGGTACTCAGATGGAGAACTGCTCTATAAAGCTAGATGGTAAAACTGTAGATCATGAAACTGCTTCCCAAGCCAAAAAGAATAAACTGGTATAAACTATCCTAACTACATTTGACAGGCAGAAGTACTGCTGACTGTTTCAATAACAAAATGGAGCAGTGCTTTCTAAGCCTATTGTCAAGTCCTACCAGCGGCACATGGTTTCCATGTAAACCTCACACATGCATAGGTAGCATAGTAAGCATCTCAGCAATTTTCTTAGCTACAAGACATTATAGTAGTATGCCAGAGCCTCTTTCCCCACCCCACCCTTCTTACCCACATACTTATTCAATAATAACACACTCTATTTTTTGGTAAAAAACTTGGCCTTGCAGTTATTTCATTAATTAACCAAATTTATAACACAACTTCCCTTTTAAAAACCATATATTTAAATAATCCTTAACCAATCAGGTTGCAGATCCTCAATAGGCATTAACCCCTTCACCACCGTTAACCCAGGAACCAGCGCACCAATTCATATACCCGGCTCCCAGGCGCAACTTCACTGCCTCAGGAACAATATCAATCACGCGTTCCCTCATCAAAGCTAATAACCAACTCTTAACCTCCTAACCCCCAAACTTTTTGGAGACCATACCCTAGATGGCTCTCTCCACTCAAATATTTTAGAGACCCCACACCTTCCACCACATTGCCTTTAAGGACCTCGAACCGCCAGCACCGTCATTACACCCACCATCCCCCCCCCTTATTTTCTCCAAAACTCCACAATTGGGGCAGGAGGGTGGGAATTCCAAACTTTTTCTTTAAACTTGTGACCTCCCCCATTTTTTGTTTTCTTTATTTACTCGTCGCCTTCCATAACTCAATTTACCTCCCCCATTTTATTTTGAAAATACTGAGCTCTAGGCCTGCCCCCCACAGTCATCCTCGCCTAGCTTTTTACTCGCTGTCTGCTGGGCCTTACTTGACTGTAGTATGCCAGAGCCTCTTGCTGTTTCCCCACCTCACCCTCCCTACCCACATACCCATTCAATAATAACACACTCCATTTTGTAGTAAAAAACTTGGCCTTGCCTAACCAATCAGGTTGCAGATCCTGAATAGGCATTAACCCCTTCACCACCCTTAACCAGGGATCCCCGCACCACTTGATATACCCAGCTCCCAGGCGCAACTTTACTCCCTCAGGAACAATATCAACCACGTGTTCCCTCACCAATAATAACAACCAACTCTTAACCGCCTAACCCCTAAACTTTTTGGAGACCATACCCTAGATGGCTGTCCCCACTCTATTATTTTAAAGACCACACACCTTCCACCACATTGGCTTTGAGGACCTCAATCCGCCACTGCGCAACAAGTGTAACCACTTACGCCCCTCCACACCTTTAAAGCTTTTTCCACCCCATCCTGAAGACCTAAAGCCCACAGATCAATGCCAACCACATTATGATGAACCCCATCTCCTCTCAAATACTGCATGAAATCTACCTCCAATTCCCTATGCCTAATAACCCCCACATGCCTAACAATCCCCACATTCCTAGCAATGAACCTCCTAACTTCCCTATTAACTTTCACCCTTGCTTTATTTATACGGTCCACTGACCTTGCCAATATCCAACATGTACTGGCCACATTTTTCGACCAAACAACAAGCTTGCCTATCAAGGACTGCAACTGTTGCAATCGGAATTTCTTCTTTGCCTCTGTCACCATCACTTCCCTCCTTAATTCCGTCAGCTTTCTTTCTGGTAATCTGCATTCCATCCTCTTTGAATCAATAAAGATTCCCAAAAAGGCTTTAACTGTCCATGGCCCCTCCGTCTTTTCTGGGGCCAATGGCACCCCAAAACGCTTAGCCACATGTTGTAGTGTGCCCAAAAGAACCTGACATGTCTGCGTTTGTGCGTCACCTACACACAAAAAATCATCTAAATAGTGTAGTACAGACTCCACTTCAGGTATATCCCGCACCACCTATTCTAGGAAATTACTTGAAACTTCAAAGAGCGCCCACAACACCGCAAAACCCAAAACTGCATCTGCCTGGTCCACTGTTCTTCCAGTAACTGCCCACTTCCCGTGATGCAGATCCGCTTCCGACTTCCAGCCAGGTCCTCCCCCTGACCACGGAAGACGAAGCCGGCACCATATTGGTAGATCTGTGTCTGCCCCCGCAGCCATTTTGGAAGAGACCACTCCAAGTGTAGGTAAGCCGACCTGGTTGAAGGCCGCCATCTTGACCACGATGTTCCCTCTCCCGGCCCCTGACCTCAGTGCGTGCCCAACGGCCTGCTCAATTCCAAGATCCGACCTCTGCTTCTTAGATGGGGCCACAACAGCCCCCACAATCCCGCTCCTGCTTGCCTCTAGCTCTCCTTTTCTCCGTGCGTCATCACCAGCAACACCGCCACCCGAGGAGGCCGTGGCCCCCCATTCGACCGGAATTCAGCCCTGGCAGGGCTCTGCTCCCGAGGGCTCCGCTGTAGACAGGGATTCCTCTCAGCACCCCCCGCTACTCCAGCAGTGGACTGTTTTGTGGGGTGTCCTGGAGGGTCCCTGATGGGGCTCGCAATGCGGCGCCCAGCCCTGTGGACCTTAGGGCTCAGGCGCACCGGAGGCCTAGACCTCCGAGGCCATGCCCTGTTCTCCTCCAAAATTTCCTGGGTCGTCGTTGAACCCAGCATAACTGAGGAAAATTGATGTTTAAACCATCCAGGCCCCTTCTGGGCCGCAGTAGCACGCAATTCAGCCAGCATGGCCTCAACAGCATCCATGACAGCAGGCCAGTACAAATTCCAAACTTTTTCTTTAAACTTGTGACATCCCCTCTCCCATTCTCTCTATCTCATACCTTTCCTCACTCCACCCTTTGTTTTCTTTATTTACCTATCACCTTCCATAATTCACCTTAAATCCCCGATTTTATTTTGAAAATACTAAGCTCTAGGCCTACCCACACAGTCATGCAGGCTCTCTCGCTGTCTCCTGGGCCTTACTAAATTACAACCACCAAATGGTGTCATATATTAATGTTCTATTCTGTGGCTCAATTCTAAGAAGAGGTTTCAACTGACTATATGTCCTTTGCTGATCCTAGGATACATCAGAGCATGTGCACCACTCCCAGACCAGAAACCAATTAGTTATTTCTGCCAAGGCAATCATCACAGACAATGATCCATATGATCTATACTTTATGCACTAGTATGCTGCAGGAAGTCTGTATCCAGATAGATTGGATCATATTGGTTTCGTTTCAGTTGCAGTCTAATATCTTTCTTCTGGTTGACATAGCACACTCTTAAAGCAGAACTATAGTTCCACAATGGCAATTTCAGATAGGGTTTTTATTGCAGAAGGGACAGGCGATACCTGCTTGCTCGCTATCCTTATTTAAAAAGAAATTAAAAAATCACTGAGCTGCACTGAGTGTTTGATGATGGAATATGCCTGGTATCTCGATATGCCTGGACAATAGAAATGGCCAAATATCAGTTACTCTGAAAGAGGACTGGGTAAAGATGGTGGCACCAGTAAAAAAAATTGCAGTCAGGCAAGTAAGTTTATCTTATTGCAAAAAGAACATCACCTGTCTCTTCTGCAATAAATGACCTACTTGGTTGCAGTTTTTTATTTTTTACTGTTTAGTTCTGCTTTAAGGACTAAAGGGTGATACAATAATACAGTGTCTCTTGTAAAATTAGACAACTAACTCTTTATAAATGGCTTACTAGACTTTAGAAATACGTAAACTTCCATACACTTCACAACCATGGGTTTGGCTTCTGTATTTAGCAAGGGCTTATGCGCCTCATTTACAAACTGACCCTTTTGTTACCTCGGTCTATGCTATATTAAATTGTTGCAGCTCAGAAATGTGCAAATCACAGTAAATCTAGAGACCTGCAGGTTATGGTTAGACATCAGCTTTAAGTAGCAATGCCTCGTAGTCACACTCTTAACCTGTATGGGTAATGGGTGAGCAGTCAAAATATTAATTTTACTGTTCCTTAGCTGAACTACATTAACGTTGGTGCGTAAAGTGATTGGAGCACAAAATGCATTATGTTGCTGTGCCAAAGTCATTCTCATCACTGTAAGCAATGATTACCACATTACCCAACATTTACTAACAAATTATAGCACATCTCCCACCTTTATGGCTCTGTACCCCCTTCATATCCATAACCCTATTCATCATCCCCATCAGTCATCTTCAAGCACTCCTCCCTCATAACGTTAACGTTCATGTAAAATTTATCAAAACAAAGTTAATTGCATCTAATTAATTGTTGGGCTATCACCCTAATTTCCATATATTATGTGACCCTTTTTTTCAGTTTAATTATGATGGGGAAAAAAGCCATTCTTGTGTTTACATCTTCTCAGTGCTTTGAAAAATGAAATTACATTATGGTAGCTAATTAGATGAACTGGGTCAGTCTTTGTTTTTTCAGTTACTCTGAATGTTCACAAACATTATATAATGTGAAGAAGAGAGAACTCTAGTTTGCAGAACTCCTTTTAAAGTCCAACTCCAAAAATAACTAATTATTGGTTTTAAAATGTTAATATTGTTGTTCATGATCCTTTTGGGTAGATTTCACCCTACTTCCCATACCAGTAACATCAGGACAAGGGTGGAGTGTTTGTCAATGACACTGAAAGACACATAGAGATATAACTCCTCCCTGTTTTATTGCTGTCCATGTCCCCCACTGTCATGGTGGGAAGAATGTGTCATTGGGGGGTTGATTGCAAAAAAAAAAAAAAAGGAAAAAAAATAGACTCTATTTTCTCATCACCAAACCAAAATAGGGGGGATAGACTTACTAAAGGAATTGAGGCTGTTCACTTAGCAAAGTCCATGTAGTCCAGTAATAATTCTCTTTGTATAAACTATTTCAATAAATAAACCCAAATGTGTCTGGAGATGTGCTATAAAGCAGCACGTATGATTACTCACTCTTTGTATAAGTCTGGATTGTGGAAAAACTGCCCTGGATTCTGCTCTATTTAAACTACAGATATTTAGATTGTGGTGTTCTGGTGTGTGGTACCATCATGTCAAGGTTTTATAAGCTCTCTAAGACCACGAAAGAAGATTGTAGATGCCTTTTAATCTAGCAAGGGTTTTTAAAAGGTCCCAAATCATAATAACTCATTCCACTGTTAAGAATGTGTTGTAGATTTTACTACTTGGCCCAAAAACTCACTAAAAATGAAAAGAAGTCTATATGAACCTCAAATCGTGGATTCTACGTGTAATTCTTGCAGATTTACATGCATCTACAATAACAAAAGAGATTGTGCAAATTAAAATTTCATGGAAATATACAAGACAAAGCCCTATATGTTCAAAAAAATAACTTTACAGCTAAAAGCTACAACAGCATATAGGCAAAAATGACCTGTGAACTGATCAATCAGAGATGTTTTGTCTACAATACCAGTAGATATATTTAGCTTTAAACTGAACTTTATACCAACTTTGAAGCACGGCAATAGAAATATTACGGTTTTGAGTTGCTTTACTGCTTCAGGGTAGCATGCAGCCTTTGGGTCAACTATACATTCTACACTATATCAAAGTGTGCTTGATAAGAATCTGAGGCCATCTGTCAAATGTTAAGTTTATCTTTTAACACAAAAAATGATCTATAGCACACTAGCAAATCCACCAAAGAATGGTTAAAAAAGAAAAAATAAAGGGTTATGTACTGCCTAGTCAAAGCATTGATTTGAATCCCACTAAAATATTGTAGGATATATGAAATGGGTAGGAAACCCATAAACATAATGTTACTAAAAAAAAAACTTATTGTAGAAAACTTGAAAAATGTCACTGGGTCATTGTCAGACACTAGAAAGAACCTAAAGTGTCTATGAGAGGTAATTTCTGTTAAAAGGGGCAACAACAGCTTATTAGGCCACCTATTTTTTTTCACAGTTCACCATTACACTATTAATATTTTTGTTGAACACACAATGTAAACATTTTCCTTAAGGTTTTATGAAAATGCATAACTTAGATATGTACAAAGTGTTGAAAAAGATGTTTTGAAAATTAGTATTTTAATTGTTGCAAGAATCCTGTAAATGTTCTGTAAATACACATTTCTAAATTAGGAAGTTTTGAATAATCTGCCAAAGAAAGGGGAAGGGATTGGGGGAATATAAAGTGCCGGAATTTAGAAGTACACCCACATACCTGCAGAGGCCTCCCAAACTTTTTTGTAACAGCCGAATTCTAAGCCATTTTGACAGGAATTTCTTTTATAGTGTAACATAGACTAGGTGCTCAGGATCTATATATAAATTAAGCCAAACTACCCCCATCCTAATGTAGTTAGCATTTCTTCAGTGTAGAACGAAAGGTTGCTGTTCTGCCTTTTGGAATATCAGCATTTCTACAATCAGTTCATGAGCTGTAATTATTTAGAGACTTCAGATTTAGTTCCGAATGTAGAAGAACAGTAATATGTTTCTTTAGCCTAAACCAAATTAGGCAACAAATCGGCTCTTTTCCTGTTCAGGAAAGGAGAACTAAATCATTTAAAGATCTGCTGTGTTGTGCAGAACCTCAATAATGTAATTTTCCAAAGGGGGCATGATGAATGACTTTGATACCCACTGAGATGTACATCACCCCTTCTTATCGTGCTTCAACTGCACATTTACATTTTGCTTAATATCATAATTTGAGTAAAAATCCTAGACTTTAAAGGGCCAGAAAGTTTTGCTCAGAACTGGATTTTTATAAAAGAAATAAAAGATTTTTTCACCATCTTTGCAGAAGTGCACAAGGAATGAATATATTTACATAAGTTCTAAAGGTAATATAAATAAATTATCATTTTTTTTTACGTACAACAGACATAACACACACACTTATACCACAAACCCATTCTGTCCTGTTCACAAGCTTTGCTACTGATGCTATCTGTAGGTAGCATAGGACCGACTGATGGACCTTCTTGTTTGACATGTCTGTTGATAGTCATAGATCCTTATGGCAAGCATACGTGTATATGTAATGAACAGTCAGTCCCAGCACCTTTCTAACTTCAAGTCAGTTATATAGATCCCACATGGACAGATGGCTATTCTTCAAAAAACAGTTGGGTTGCCTGATCTGTCAAAATTTTCTCAATATGAACCAATTCTGATGGCTCGCACAGTGATCTAAGGTTGTAGTGGAACTTTAAAGAAAACATTTTCATTCTTTTTTATATATAATTTAGAAGGTTTGATCCCTTTGTTTATTGCTATATGTGTTTCAATTAGTGGAGTTAACGTTCACCTCCTGTCCTGGTCAGGGACAATTAAAAAAAGTAGCAGATGTTACTTATGTCTTACTTGGACAAGAGTTATTACAAGTGCCTATTTCCTCTTGTGTCTCAATTACAGGAACACAGAAAGCATTTCTAGAATGGGAAAAAAACATGTAGCAAAATGTACCTGTCGTTTTAAGCCTTTCTTAGTTTACCCAAAACTTTTACATGTTCAACTTTACATCTGCTGGAATCATGCAATACTAACCACTCCGCTCTCTTGCTTAGTGTGGCATTCTTACCTATATATACTATTGTATGCCTGCTTCTATCCTTCTTCATTGTGATCCTGTTCTTTCAGATTGCACACCTGGGAAGTACAGGCAACTTGCCGTTTATATATACAACAAGCAGACAATTCACACAGGTAGCACACAACACAAACAGTCTAACTATGCAAACATGGATAGTTTTGCAAAGAGCAGTATGCCTGTACAGTTACAAATAATGCAAAGAGCTACAGAAAATGTTGCTTTTGTTATGTAAGACAAACCATTTAAAATATTTTATTGGTAATGTTATTACTAAATGTGTTCTCAGTGTCTTAAAGCTTAAAAGTATAGTTTAACAGAAACCTCACAGAAACATCATTTCAGCAGGATTTCTGTGTGTGTTTGAGCCATAAGAAGTCTTTAGTAACATGGAAACATTTAGTCCCAATTAGGTTTCATGTTTATGTTTCTTAGTTGCATAAAAATAAACTAAATATGGAAGTTTGGAGCAAAGAAAGAAGCATATTTTGTAATGTAAAACCCCTTTTCCCCATTTTTAATTTTTATTGTGTAACACATAACATAATTAATTAATGTTTGTTCCAGATAACTGTGCATAAATGATGTGTAGCATTTATAGAAGATATAGAATGACATGTTGATATAATTTCTGTCTTCCATTCTGTCTGGCACTATCGCTACTATGCCAAGTTGAAGGAAGGAAGAGAGTTTTCTTTAGGGATACTTGCAGCAAAAATCATTCACATCTATAAAAAAGAGCAGTGAGTGTCGAGATGGGATGGTAACATTAAACATCAACAGCTTTATATCTTGCAGGAAGAGGTTAAGGTTTTGACAAAAGATGTGTTCTCTCCTCTGCCATGCTTATGGAGGCATTGTGAATTATTATGCCCACTGGTGTGGCATGCTTGGTGCAGGGAGCATTTTCTAAACAAGACATACAGCATTTGTGCGGCTCACTGACAGCGGATCTCAGTGGAACTGTATTTTTCTATAGAACACATTAGTCAGTGTAAGTAATCAGAGTGTACAGTCTTCCTTGTTTTTTTCAGAGTTGTAAACTGTGCAGTCGCAGTTTAATACGGCTTTAGATACTAGTTTGTGCATGTTTAATATAGCGAGAGTTCATTAGTATAATATAAATGTGACCTGAGAATTACAGTGTGGTTTATTACAAAGTCTGGATTAATTTTCTCCTGGGCACTGGGAGTGCTGAAGAGGCCAATACTCATAAGGATCAGGCACTGTTTTGCAGGGGTACTTGTGTTTTTGGGGAATCCCTCTCAAATCACACTATCAAGTGCTCTAGGGCATTGGTCCTCAACCTGTGGCCTGTGAGAAAATGTTGGTGGTCCACGGCCGGTGCACCCTCCAGCGGAGTCAGGAGAAGGACCCGGCTTGGGGGGGGCGCACTGGCCAGAGCCACGGACCATGTTTCCCGTATGCATTGCAGGCTCAGGGTGGTTAGTGGGTTGTGTCTCTGGACACAGACTCAGACCTGCAATGGGAGAATGAGCGGCTTCTGGCATCATAACGTCACTCTGGGGGAAGTTTCTTCCCTTTTGAGTGACACACATATGCATGCGCGGTCCAGAGTCCATTAATTTAGTGGTCCGTAACGTCCAAAAGATTGGAGACCACTGCTCTAGGGCATATGGACTGCTATTAAAGTGGAACTAAATGTTAAAAAAAAATTGTAAACAGACAAAGCAGACAGTTTTTTTTTAATGTAGTAGGAACAGTCAGTGTCTTTTCTGCAATAAAATAAACTTACCTGTCTGATCACAATTTTTTGTGTGGGCTCTGCTATATTCCTCTGTTCCCTTACAGGTGTTGGATATTTAGCCATCTTGACTGACTAGGCAGGATTCACATAAGGTAATTTAGTCCTGGGACTGAGCAGAGCATGTACAGCTCAATGTATTTGGAAAAGGAGATTGCAAGCAGGCAGGTAATGGTATATTTGCAGAAGGGCCAATACTTGTCCTTTCTGCAATACAAATCCTGCATGCTGACAATTTTGCTCCACTTAAACAAGGCAGAGACTGCATTTTCAGTGTTCCCTTTACCCAGGGATACCAGTCACGATGACTATGTGATTTCTTCCACACTCATTCGGTTTTCATTTCTAATCCATCATACCAACTTGATCTGATATGAATTTTAATTTGAATGGAAATCAGCAGTCAACATATGATAAGCAACCCATTTTTGGGTATCTGTTGGGATGTGGATAGATCAGACAGGCTGTTAATATTAGTTGAAAGTATACAAGGCATTTAAAGTCAAAGTTGGCAGCAGATCTGCTTGTGTGTATTTGGATTTACTGTGCAAAAACTGATTTTGCTGCCAGTGAATGTATTTTTCACCTGATATAGGAGTGCTAATCAATAAAATGTGAGTGATTTTAGAGCCAATGTGGGTTGAATATCTCATCAAATTCTTTATAAATACATCCCTTTGTGTTTTAGCTGTTTTCTAGCTCCCTAAATAAAGAAAACAGTTTTTATTAATCCAAAATATGCAAAATCTATATCATATTTTAGAGTCTCTTTTCACTAAAAAAAACCAATAAAATGTGATTTGACCAGATGCGCCCAAACTTGTGTATGACTTTTTAATTTATGATCATATTAGATGCCTACTGCAGCCCATGCATTTTTTACAGAACAAAAATATTCTTTAAGCTAGCCTCCAATATTCATACTTACATATTTAATTGCTTCTGCATGTTAAAGACATTTTACAGGGACGTCAGTGGCCATTAAAAACAGACATCTGCAGTTGCTTCCTTGTTAATTCTAGTAATAAATCTCTGTTGATTGTGTCGTTTGTAAATAACTCAACTTAATATATGAAAATTTTAAGAGCCAAAGCTGGACACTGACTGAAAGTAATTATATTACAGTTCCTAATAGGCCACATAGGGTTAATGTAAATTGGTATAATTGTTGTATAACAAAGAAAAAAAATAATTGGAAATAATGGCTTCTATTGTACTTTTGACTAACATCATTCAATTTCATGACATTGAATACATATACAGAACAGTGAGAGGTGGAAATCATTTGCATGCACTAACTTGTCACAGTCAGAGAGAGTGGAAAATATAAATAACGGAACATTAAAAATGGTGACATTGGACCACCTACAGGTAACATGAACTAAACATTTTTTGCTTTTATGTGTACACCTAATATATAGAGCGTCACCTATTGACATTTAGGATTTTGTGTTACTTGTTAATGATCAGGCAAATATTTGGTGAAAGAAAGAAAGAATAAGACGGTCAATGAGCGCAGGGTTGGACATTTGACGATCAGTGATAACAGGGAAGTGTTTGAAATGGAAAGACACTATAGCAATGATGTTGTTTTGTTGCTTATGATATGTTAAGACAATGGTCTGAGATGATATGTCATTATTATACTGTCTCTGTTTTATAGATAAGTAAAAGGAATTAAAATATGCTCTGCCATGTTGTGGTTGCAAGAGAGCATATTGGTGCGTGCTATGAAACCTGGACAAGAGTAAGGCAGAAGAATCTCCAGCCTTGGGTGCCAGGGGTACTTTTGCATCAGTCATGTTGGTCTTGCAGCTCACCTTATATAGATTCCTTTTATAATCAGAAGCGTTTCCTAGTCAATGTGACAGCTGCCAACTTTTTTATGAGGTGCTTTGTATGTTTCCAATAAACAGTGCAGCAACCAGCTGTCAGTGACAGCAAAACTGTTTATTGTTGTAGCCTTCATTTAGATAATAAATGTTATGTTTTTAGAACAGAATGTATCTCCGTATTACCCTTATACCCTCATATTCTTCCTTTAACTATTTTTACTTTTATTATTTTATATTTGCATGAATTTAATTTTGTAGTGATAATTAAAAAATGAATCCAGGGCACTGGTATTCAAACTGTCCAAACCATGTCCATTCTCTGCCTTTGAGACTTTAGGCAGGCCAGACTGTTGTACTTAACATCACTCCCTGATTTTGTAGTTTAGTAAAAAATGCCCCAGAGTTGGTATCAGTAGCAATAGGAGGATAAAATACTTGGCATCTGTGAAAGTAATTGTAACCCATTGTAGGTGTTAGTGGAAAGAATGGTATACTATAGTTGATGTAAATGGAACCAATGTTACCCTATTGTAGGTGTTAGTGGAAAGAATAGTATCTTTTATTTTATGTAAATGGAAGGAATAGTACCTTATTGTAGGTGTCTTTGGGAAGGACAGACAAAGGATGAACATTTACTTTTGGTTAGTTATAAAATAGTTTATGTCTCAGATAAAAGAACCAATTTTAATTATCATTTGATTATGTTCTGTTTAACATGGGGGGCATACACTTGAGTGCCAGATGATCTCATACCAGCACTGATTGGAAAACCACATAATACGAAACACTGTACCAATATGGACTAGCACTCAAGTAAGTCTGCTTTATGCAACTGTAGTGAAAAGTAAAAGCAAATCTTTTAATTGTGTTTCTTTATTACTGTTGATATGGCTAATAAAAAGATGTATTCTGTCTGGGGCTGTCATAGTCATCCTGGCTGCACTGTCTAAGGAGTAAAAAAACTGGAATACTTGTTCAGCAGAATAGTCTAGACTCCTATTCAATACAGTGCTGCGTAATATGTTTATCATTATTAATAATAATAATAATAATACTTGCCTAAATCCCAATTTGAGGATGTTTTTGTTTTAATAAAATTGGCACCTGAAGACTTAGTTAACTTGTGTTTCATTTGGTTACTTATTTCAGTCTGTATACTGCATAAAAAGTTAAAAATGTTTGTAAGACGATATTGTTAAAAATGTGATTTGATTACATAAGAGGGATACATGAAAGCTATAATTAAGATGTTCATTTACTTCTGTTCTCACTTCACAAACACAATACATTTCATGTATTTCATTTGTAACATGATAAATCAGTGTCAGTTCTGGGAACAGAGAATGAGCAGCACTGCGTATAATACACGGACGTTTTATTTGCTGTACATACTGTAAAAAGAAGTTCAGTTTTATCGGCAAAAGCAGAGCCTGCTAGCGGGAAACAGAGTTTAAGGGGCAAGACATTGATTCAAGCTCCCACTTCAAAATAGTGATTACAGAAGATTTCTTTCAACTCCGCAGTATCTAAATGGCCGCAAATTACAGAAGGGTGGCAATCAGCACGAGCTGTCTCGACCCCTGCAGAAACCATTCCTTTAATTGCTTGTTTTGTTGGGAGATTAGCTTTGGGGTTTTAACACTTATTTACAAAACTTCAGATAAAATGTTTCCAGACATTTCAGTCTGTTAAATTGGTAACCCTGAGGCCAGGCCTAAAGACTGTTGACAAACCTCTGTGGTTCTAAGCTCCATATATTACATTCACAGCAAGGGTCTCTGAACGGTAAGATTGTCAGCAGTTTCACTGCGTTTCATTCCACAAGGTTTATGCTACAGAGGTACAGTTGAAAAATATCACAAGGTCAAAGCTAACAGTCTTAACCTTTTTTTAGCTTAGTATTCTAACTTGCTGTCTTCTGGCTTTCTCTGGATTGAGATCCTTCACATCACTTTGAGCTTTTTTATTCATTCTTTCACTGTGTTAAGATTTTCAAAGGTTTTTTTATAGTTGTTTTTTGCAACTGCAGATATAGGTGTAAAAAGGATCATCTTTAAAGTGGAACTAAACTTACATATTAAAAATCTGTGGACAGGCAGGTTCTTTATTGCACAAGGGGCAGTGCAAAGCCAATGTACCTTCTGCAAGAAAACAAAATTACTAAATGGCCTCCCTCCAAATTGTCCTTAGATTGTGTAATTGACATGGATATGGGAGAGACATTAAATTGTGAGCCCCTTTGAGGATCAGTTAGTGACATGACAATAAAGCGCTTTGTAATATGTTGGCGCTATATAAATACAAGATAATACTAATTATATCTGCCAGTTTTATTTTCTTTCATGTACTAGGTAAGGGGATACAGGGTGAGCCCATATGAGTCCATATTCCATTAGTAAATCGATCCCAGTTGGGCTTTTTTTCACCAGTCCTTAGGTGGAATGGTGGCTCAAATCCATTTGCAAAAAATTGATTTACATTGGACTGAATAGATCCATTTATTATTCTATATTTGACAGGCAGTAAGAGGCAGCAAGTTTTCTGTGTGTATTTTCCATGTCATTTGTAGCATTTGCCACCTTTGCTACCTCACCAGACCTGAGCTGAGGTCTATTGCATACATCTATAGAGCTTGAGCAAGCATTTTGTATGAGCAGTTTCAATTTAAAAAATCCAGTTTGCTAGACTTTCACTGCCACTTTCACAAAAATCCTGCACAGACATTTGCAAATGCCAGAAACACCCAAGAGTTAACAGCCTAAAACTGCTCCCGAGCATCTAGTACAGCCTTTCTCAACCTTTTGACCATTTTGAAATAATGTTTTGGTCTTAAATCTTTTTATTAGGGATCATAGGGGAAAAAAGCCTTTTAAATTGGGGACAAATGGAAAAAATTCCCCTACTATAGTGGTGGCTAGAATACCGCCTTTACAGACAACCCATGCAGCTACCAAGCGGTGTGAGCCCCAGAACTATGCAGGCATCATCATTGGGAGGTCAATCAGTCACAGTTGGATGAATCCCTAGCAACCTCTAAAGGAACCCTGGCTGAGAATGGCTGATCTAGTATTTGACAATGGATGTTAAATATCACAGTAAAATGCTGCTAATCTGAACTCACCCTAAGGCACAATTTCAGTTCAGTACCTGGAGCTATCCTAAAAACTGAATTGAATACTTTATTCCTCCTTTGTACGGCATCCCAATTCATCTTTATTGATGTTGCATTATTTATCACTGGTAACTAATCTTGTTTACGTCTGTTACATAAAAAACTTTCAGGAAAAAGACCACGTGAAAGAAATAAGACTTTCCAGTTATACTCATTTAGAGAGATATATCAGCTTTACCGTATGGCAATGTATTGCTGAACCAGAGCAGTGATATATTTTGTGAGACAGAATATCTATAAGATAGCAGCTTGATTCATGCATTTCCCTCTCTTTTGCTCAGAGTAGCACCGTGCCAATTAAATTCATGCCCCTGACCACTTGTTGAGTTGTAAGTAAATTATTGGGGTTGATTTACTAAAGGAATGTAGATTGTTCACTAATAAAGTAAATGATTACTCATGAATAATTGACTTAGCTTAGATGGATTGTGAGTAGAAACAGTAAAGCACAACCAAAGTAGCAATATAAGAAGAAAACAGAGCATTTTTTTTTTTTTTTTGCTGTTTGTTTTATTTTTAGGTGTTCCCAAGATCTAGTAAGTCCACGCACAATACTTATCTATATCTGAAATGCCATTTTTAGACTGACTAATCATTTAAAACAGATCTCCTTTCTGTCTTTAAAACACAAACACACACACATATGATAAATCAAAATTCCCAGGAATCTTTTGACTGGGCTGGTAACATGTAGGTAGGGTTCTGCCATCTGTACTTCAATGGTGTTCAGTGCAGTAGTACAATAATCCCAGATTGAATGATAATGCGCACCAAGGTCCATGACAGCCTGAAAAGCCAGCAAATTGAAGGTGATGCACTGGATTTTATTTACTTATTTGTTTTAATAATTTAGCCAGGCTATTTAATTTTACTAGCATTCTGCTTTAAGATCATACAGGCACACTGATGAAATTCTGCATTATTTAATTGTAATATATCTTTATCATTTTTTTTTTGGCAAAACACATCAGCTCCTACAGCTACCTCCTCCAGTAAGTGACAATTTTCAGCACATCATGCCATTTTATTTTCTTTCTTGTGTAATGAATGGTAAAATATCATGGTTGAATAAAAAGAGAGAAAGTAATGAAAACCTTAAGAGTTTTTGTTTTGGTTCATCTTTAAGAAGCACAATCAATCACCAAGATTGCATTTTAATAGAACAGTTTATACTTGTTTGAATTGATGTTTAAAAACATGAACATATGTAGTGCTGGACCTACTCTTGCCATAATGACTTCTGGGATGTATTTTGTTCTCCTGATTGAAAACGCTTTAACAAAGACGCATACTTATGAATATCGCACGCATTAATCATTACATACGGTTCCATGTCTGACACGTGCCAAAGAGCAGGTAATAAAAAATCATCAGGGTTCTCTAATGTTGAGTCTTACCATTCAAGCTGCATCAACACAAATAATTTACTGGAAGATTTTTTTTTATTTTCCTCCCTGCAGCCTAAGACTTATGAACTTCATTAAAGTGATACTGATAATCTTTCCATAACAGCTGGAAATGTATAACCAACCTCTAATACACCTTTAATCTTCCTAATGAATTTCTTTGCTGTGTTTTCAGGCCGGCCTGTGATGATTGTTGTGGAGTACATGGAAAATGGCTCCTTGGACTCGTTCCTGCGGGTAAGATGTTATTTTCTGCTGCTGACATTTGAATAAGGAACAATTCTGGCCTGTAATTTGAAATCATTTATACCAAATTAATTTTTACATAATATTATTCTTTTTTTTGTCTGTTATCCTGAAAAATAGTTTCTTTTTCCCCGGGCTGCAGTACCTCGGTGTGATGATACATTGCACCATTTCTGGCAAATAAAGAATACTCAGACATAAGCCTATAATTGATTCCCCCTCTGAGCTGAGTTAAAATTTCAAGAAATGTATTTCAAAGGTAACGAGGAGAGACAATTTTCGTGCATTTATTTCACAGCACATATTTGAGATTTTAAATTCTTTAACCCCTTATGGAATCTTAATAAATAACATAGGTCGACAAAAGAAACAAGTTCAACCACAAAGGGAAATGCATAAATGTAATCCAAAACTTGCCTGTTCTACATAGAAATCTATATGCACAGATGATCCAATACCCTTTAAAAAATATGGTTTTATTTAGTCCAACAGAAATAAAATTTTTGATTCCCTAGGGCAGCCTATCTTAACCTTTTAAACATGAGGGAACCCTTGAAGTAACTTTCAGGTCTCAGGGAACCTCTACTATAATTACTATATCCACAACTCACAGTTAATGTGAAACATTCCTTTCATATGCAGAGATTATTCTTGTTTTCACAACAGTGTCCCCTTGTGAAGAAAACTCCTTACATGGACCATATATATATTTATCTATATGTTATGTTCATTTCCCCTTTAAATGCCTCCTCTCAATGAAGAATAGTTTCAGTTTAGCTAATCTTTCCTCATAGCTGAGTTCCTCCATGCCCCTGTAGTGGTATGTAACACTTTGAATTGTCAAAAAAGATCTCCAAGTACAACATATGGAGAGCTGATTTATTAATGCTCTCCAAAGCTGGAGATCATAGGCTATCATGAGAGAACGTGAATGATCGGGTAAAGCTGGAATAGATCTGCATTAAAAACACTTGCCAACTAATAGCAAATTTTTTTAGGAAATCAATTTCTGACTACTGGATCACCAAGGTTCCCCCATGATAGTCTATCTTCACCAGTCTTAGAAAGCATTAAAAAATCCTGCCCAATATAGCAACAAATATGCAAAGACTGTAGCTCAAGCCAACAGAAATTCTACATAAACTGGGATTAATATTATGTTTATTGGACATACTGCATATACTGCATATACTGCATACTGACCCTTCTATGATAGACCTAGACCTATGTCAATGGGTGTAATAATTGTTTTTCTCCAATATGGGTGAACTGGACAGGATTTGAATGGGTTGGTAGTAAGATTAAAAAAAAAGTTATTTCATTTGATTTAGCAGTGTTAAAATATATGTTAATTGTGGTTAATGTAAGTCCACAGCATTACTATAAAAAGAATTCCACTGGGGACGCAACTATGTGTCACCTTTTCAATATACTGGGGCCGATGTAATTATGCTGTGTAAATGGCAGCTGGTGTTATGACCACAGGTGCTGCTCCTCTGCAGAAGTTCACTTATAGAACCATTAATCACACGTTATGTTCCGCTGTCTGAACTACAAAAGAATGATTTGTTGCTCCTTACATTGAACTATTTTGTTATACCCACTGTAACACTAACAATGTATCCATCAATGTTTATTATCCTTCCAAAAGCATCTCAGATATCTGTAAACCTGAACATGATAATAAACCTTTAAAGCTGAACTCCAAGTGGATAAAACTTTGGAATCCAGTTTTGGACTCAATAAATCATATTCAAATATATATTTACATAAAAGTAATATAAGTACCTGAATCTTGTTTGATATCTGGTATTTATATAGCACTGACATATAGTCACTAACTGTCCCTCAAAGAGGCTCACAATCTAATGTCCCTACTATAGTCATATGTCATTAATACAGTCTAAGGTCACTTTGATAGGGAAGCCATTTAACCTAACTGCAAGTTTAGTTTGAGAGGAAACAGGAATACTCAAAGGAAACCCACACGGAGAGAACATGCAAACTCCATGCAGATAGTGTCCTGGCCGAGATTCGAACTTAGGACCCCACACTGCAAAGGCCAGCGTGCTAACCACTGAGCCAAACATTATTCATGTATACATTGATGAATGTGTTTGTAATAAATTTGGGTACAGTAGGGTTGATTCACTAAAGGAATTTAGACTGTTCACTTGCAAAGGTAAATTATTACCCTGCAAAGAATAACCACCAATCATGTGCAAGGAAATCTAAAAAAGTTGATTTTTCCTTGCACATAAATGAATGGCTGAATTTAACAGAGCTTCATCTCATTAGTTTTCAAGGAGACAATTCACTTTGCTATGGAAACAGCCTATATTCTTTTAGTAAATCAACCCCAGTGTAAGTACCCAAATTTGACCCGGTATGGGCCTCTTGCAGTTCTTGTACATTTAGGGTGCGAGAGGAAAAAAACAAAACAAGGACCCCATCCGATAGGTCAGAGAAAAACGTTGACTTTGACCTCACTTGCTGCAAAAAAGAACATATGATTCAATAAGAAAAACATTTTTCCCTGGGGCTGTTGACCAAAAGGTACATTTAAAATGATGTATAAATAAACTTTATGAAGTTTTACACATGAAGCCACACAACTTCTTATTCTAAGCTGTACCCTATCAACAGCCCCAGGCCTTCTTTTGGCCTTTTTTCTTTCTTTTTGTGCTAAGGGAACATATGCCCTGTTTTCAATTGGCCTCAGGCTTAGGCCCTGATTTATTAACATTCTCCAAGGCTGGAGAGGATACACTTTCACCAGTGAAGCTCGGTGATCCAGCAAACCTGGAATGGATCTGGTCCAGAATTGAAAACATTTGCTAACAAATAGCTAATGACTTAAAGGAAATCCATTCCAGGTTTTCTGTTTCACCTAGTTTCACTGATGAAAGTGTATTCTCTCCAGCCTTGGAGAGCTTTAATAAATCAGGGCCATAGTGTCTGGTGCTGGTTTTGTACCCACTTCCATTCCCATATATATTGCCTATCTCAACCTCCCAACAGTTACTGCAAATATTGTTACACCTATAAGTATTTATTAGGTTTTTGTTTTTAGATAAAGAAACTTTACATGTCTCCTACCTACTGGTGAGTTTTTGTTTTTTAATTTAGGTTCCCTTTAACCTAAGTTTAGGATGCTAATTCTGGCTTTCATCCCACCGCATACGTTGTGCACATGCAACAGTATAATATCCTGCACAGAAAAGTACTTTAATGAAATATGGTAAAATAATAATAATTATTATATTAAACATAAAGCAGTACAACAAAATGTACATGAATATTTCATCATCCTTGACAGAAACATGTTAACAAGCAGGATATTAATATGCCCCCCACACACCCACTGCATTAGTATGTTCTAGACAAAATCTGCATGTATAATTAGACCTGAATCATTTAAAATCCCAAGTCATCCAATCTTAGTTTTTAATTTTGTAAGAAAAGTCTTAATTGTTAAGAAAATAGCTTGCACTGTCAGAAATTTCTCCTTTACGATAAACAAAAAGAACGTTAAACCTTTTATTACCGTAGACACTGGCTGGCGCAGTGGAAAACATGTCATCGTGCTCATTTACATGCCCATATCTGGGATCCCTGATGCCCGAGGTGTTCCTGCATCTGCGACAGACTCAGAATAATGCCAGCATTTGTCATGTAAATGAACACTGCCAATACATTATTCTGAGCTGTTTTATATCAGAGCTTTTTTTCTTCTTTCTATCTTAAGCCGCACAATACCAGGGACAGGTGCTGGGCTTAACTGATTAACCCAGACTGATGAAAATATTTTTGGATTCATCTTTGTCTTTTAAAGTGCAACTGCCTTATGCACACTGCAAAAACCGCCACATTATAATTATTTCTATGGGTGAGCTAACTGAATAGGACAAATAGGATTATTTGTAGATAATAAAAGCCTGGAGTCATTGTTGGAAGGGGGGACACGTTGAGTGGAGCTGCTGAGAGCACAATTTTAATATCCTTTGAGGGTGAATTATTCCACAGTTCCTGCAGCTTCAGAGGTCAGTGAGGCCCCGTTTTAAAGCTCATTTAGAGTTCAAATATGCAGATGATTAAATGTGTGTTGTCTGGTGACAGTTACAATTTAACCTTCCATGAAGCAACACCTTTTATCTACAGTGCCATGTTTACATAATTGTTGTAGAACTATGGAATGTGTCATACATTATTGGTGTTTAGGTCAGTGTTACAAGCTGTGAATTCCTCCATTACTTTACAGAAAGATGAATATTGTAGATAATACTAGTCATAGAATCTAGTCTCTCTGCAGACAACTCTATCATTGCCAAGCTTTTAACCTAAAAGCTTCGTCTGCCCTGGGGCTGCTCCCATTCCATAATGGAATCTTATCTTTTCTGCAAGGGTTGGAGGTGGCGCTTTCATGAAGAAGTTATATTATAAAACTTGTTATTGAAGTACCAAGTCTGCACAGCTGGAGCTAAATGCCTTCTGTACATGGTAATATCTTCTAACCCCCTGATTGGTCTCTGACTAGCTTTAAATAGCTAGTATCTGCAAAAAAAACATAAAATAAAATTCAGTTACAGATATTTCACTCAGTACATGTCTTAACCTGTGTTTATAAAATCAATGTAGTTCTTATTTGTTTTTTTTTAATATGATTATCTATAATTTGATTTACGTTTCAGCATTTTAGAACATTTTGTAATCTTTTACAATACAGTTGACTCTACAGATATATTTCAAAAAATGGCCTTGATAGCACTTAATTTACCGCGGTTACAATGGTCTTGTTGCTTAGTTATCATCTAGTGTTGGTCGAATAGCTCACTATTCGATTCGACAGCTATTCGGCCGAATATAGCAAAAAATTATACCCGAATTCGAACAGCCATATTCGGGTCGAATATAGGGACAACCCGAATTCGAACATCAACACTATTATCATCTTTGATATTTTATATCAGTGAATGTTTACCAGGAAGACAGGTAATAGCTGTAAAAGTAGGTGTGCTGAAAAGAACCACACTTAAAGAGAACATGTACTGTAAAAGCTGTGCCCAAAAATAGCAATAGGAGGGAAAATGATAATGCACTAAAAGCTGATCTTTTCCCCATTACTGATTTATTATGCATTGTTCTCCAATGGGTCTCCTTATGAAGGCCACCATCTTGTAGAGGTGCATGGTCATGCTTCTTAGTGTCAGAACTGCCCCTTGATAACTGGGGAGCTTTTGACTGGCTTGGGAATATTCAAGAAGCATCAGGAGAGGTGGAGAACAGACCAAGAGAATGAATGAAGCAGGGAGATCCTTGCACTGCAGGTCATCAGGTACAGTTTCTCTCCAGCAAGGTAAAGACAGCAGTCCCTTGATCTCACACTAAGTGCCTAGAAGCAGACACATGAAAGTGCACTGCAGTTTTGGAAGGCATTTAAGAAAATAATAGTTTTCAGGGCACTGTTTGTCACTTATCACTAGGTCAAGCTAAGCTAAAATACTGTACCTAGTCAACTCTATACCTAAATCTGTGGTCATGTGATGCAACTGGTCCCAAGTCTTCTCACTTTTTCCATTAAGGAGGGTGCTTCTTCAAGTGTCTACATAACATGGGCAATTTCTATTGGCTGTCTAGTGGCAGGGTTCACAGAAGACTGCAGTGGCTTATGGCTTTAGGAAGACAAGTCAACTGCGGTCTACTGTGGTCTACTGCAATAGATCAACCATTTGCGTCTCTTTGAAACATTGTCAGTGTGGGATACAGATTTGGATCAGCATAGAATATATCTAAACATGCTTATCTTGAAAATGTATTTGTCAAATTAAGCAAGGGGTGTATTCATATAAATTATAATAACAAAAAAACTTTTTGACTACAGGTGTACTTTAGGTAGGCGATGTCAATTAGCGGTCACTGATAATTGAATCTAAGGGCAGAAACTTATATCTCTCTGGGAATTTAGTATCGTGAAATCTTCTTTGGAATTTCTAATTCTGCACAACTGGATATGGTTAAATATTGGTGTTAAAAATCTCTAGAAAAACAAACTTAAACCACATCAATCCTAGATATAAAAAAAACAGTCACCAACTGTATTCTCATTGATGTCTCACCATGGCCTTTATGGTTTTTTTTGTGGAATAGTTAAAGATTGCTTTTCACTAATTCAGATTCAGGTATTGAATACTAGCTATACATTTTTTAATATATCTTTAAATTGTATGAATTTATTTCTTTTATATCTATTCGTGTTTCCCCTGTAAGCTGACAGACATTGACAAAGGCATACATATTTAGATAATATTTTAACCTGAGATATAAATTCTCTTTTCACAGAAACACGATGGTCACTTTACAGTCATCCAGTTGGTGGGAATGCTACGAGGAATTGCCTCAGGGATGAAATACCTCTCCGATATGGGATATGTTCATCGTGATCTGGCCGCCAGGAACATTTTAGTCAACAGCAATTTGGTCTGCAAAGTTTCAGATTTTGGACTTTCACGGGTGTTAGAAGATGATCCTGAAGCTGCTTATACAACCACAGTGAGTTGATATCATTTACTTGAAATCTGAAAATGAGCATCTCACCTATTCACAGAAGAACAGTTTTTATTTTTTTTTTAAACCAATTTTTTAGTTTGATATCAATAGAAAGGAAATGTTTCCTGTGTAAAACACAGGAAAATGTACCTGTATTGCAGAGATTTACTGAATATGTGTTTCTTTGGCTTGTCCTTGAAAAGAGAGATTTACAAATTTCTATAGTTAACCTATATTTTATATACAGTATATTATGACAAATGTAGAAGAGCAAACTTTTAAAATATGTAACTTGAAACAACTCCTTGTCTTCATACAAGATTTTTCTGGTCTCTGCTCCTTTTCCTTGTACAGGATCATTGGTCTTCTAACTGCCCAATGTAGATTTTTTACAAGTCTGTAATGATTGAACCTTTTAGGTGCCATGTAGAGATCTACCATTTGCTCAGGTTTTTTGCAGCCAGTGATGATGCCACCTCTCTTTTTTTTTGGATGTATCTGGGTCTACAAAGGCATTTGATGCACAAAATGTTAGGCTCTTTACATGAATATAGTTTGCGCCCAGAGTTTTACTTGAAGCTAATCACTCCAAAAATAAATTAAAGTATAAGTTCACTGATACAATTTGTCTTTCTCTTTAAACTTGCCTCTGGGTTGCGTTCCCTGATCCTTCACTGTCCTTGACCCAGACTTTTTTTTAGTCCGTGTGCCACCAAATGACGATTGCAGCACTCCAGCCATGTCTCTGGAGACTCAGCAGCCACTTCTCTGTGTGCTGCAGACTACATCATTCTCGTCTTCTTGCTATTGATTATGTTAACAGCACCGATATGGCACACTGCCATGTTTATAAGATCCTGCTCCATTTAAACAAGCTCGTAAATTAACTTATTCATCTGTTTATTCATTTTCACATTTAATTATTGCCACTGATTTATTCATTAGATGGCTCAAATAGACTTCCATTTACTCATTCATTTCTGGGACTGTGAGCAATCATATTATTAGAAATGTAAGGAAAACTAGGCTGCAAGCTGCATTTGTTCTAGTTTCATGCTTGTCATATTATTATGTAAAGGTTGTTGTGTTGTTTTTCTATTGTTCATGTTTTCTATCTGATTTAGTATATGCTGGTTACATTATTATCATCAGAAAGGAGAAGCAATTTGGCTGTTTTTATTGAGAATTAGGTAATCAAAAAGGTATCAGAGAGGGTCTCTACCAGCCAATCAATTTCTCCATCCTGGGAATCTATTACACTCGTCAATAAACATTTTCTTGCCAAACAGAATAAATTATTTTGGGTTTGATGCACAGATTCCAAATATGGTATTGGTTTTGCTAGATTGGCTCTAGTTTTTGAAATAATGACCCCAATATTAACATCATAGAAAATGAATGAAACATGAAAATTAGGCAAAATTAAACTAGATATGCCTACGTATACAACATTTTTGAAATACTTAATGTCAATATATTCTATATTCAGTATATTTACAGAACTAATCACAAAGAAGTCGTTGAAAAACTCTGTTTCTATGATTTTCTTTTATGCTGATGATCAGGACAATCACGTTGAAGGCTCCAGCAGTGGTCTGACATCATGTGTCTATCCCATCAGCCCTGATACCTTTCTTCCATCACCTTTGTATCTTGATGGAACCTCTCTTTTATGTTCATAGTAGCACCCAAATTATTAAAATTTAAGAGCAAGTTTTGTACCAGTTCCTCATAATTTTGTACTTTATGGTTATCCAAGGAGTTCTTGACAACCATGACATAGCTGTGCCAGGCAGAAGCTTCAGTATCAGTCATAACTTTTTGAATTTAATTTGAATTATTTATTAGTTTCGGAATCTGGGGTCCATCGAAGATTTCTGCTTTTTCAGTACTCAATCCAGGGAAGAATCTACAAATGTATTTGAAGCAATCACCATCCTTGTTCAGAGCTCTAACAAATTGCTTCATTAACCCCCCCTAGCAGTATTCCTGAGTGTGACTCGGGGTGGATTTTACTTGCAAAAGGCAGTAATCCCGAGTCACACTCGCTAAAAACAAAAAAACACTTACCTTGTTCACTTGCCATCTTCTGTCCAGGACCTCGGGCGGCGTCCTCATTCTCCGATACTCTCCTGGCGACTGCAGAGATGTTCTCCGGGGTTTCCTGGTGAAGTCAGTGCATGTGCCGGTTCGTGCGGGAGGCATGGCAAGAAATTCAATGGCAATAATTTTGTATTAGATTTATATTGGATATGTATATATTTATATTATATATATATATATAATTCATGCTACTGTACAGTTATATTACAAGTTTCACTATTTTTATGCACTCTTTTTTAACAGATTTATGTGTTTTTTATTTAAATTTTAATATTAAATTTAATAAATATTGGACAGATTTCGGTGAGTTATGCCGAAGGCCATGTCACTTGTTTCCAGTGATCCTGCTTTGCTCTACTATCCCACAAGCAGATGAAACATGGGTACTTTGTGTATCCACTTTGCTGTCCAAGTAGGAAGTTCACCATTTTCAAGTCAACACTTGGTCCATTGGTGTTCATGATAGCAAAACTTTTGTATGACCATTTGGATATTTTCATATTCTTCTTTAAGTTTTGTTGAGTGGCCAATTGGAATTGATGCATAGCAGTTGCCATTTTGCAGTAAAACAGATTTCAAACTTCAAGTTGAACTGTCTATGAAAAGCCCCCATTCTTCTGCTCGGTATTCTGGTACTCCTATATGGGCTAGTAGTCCAGGGATGTTACATCAGTACACAAAGTCTCCATCTTCACTGAAATATGTTAGGACTGTCACCTCTCGTCCCCTATAAACCGTTATTTTAACATCCCGTCAAAGATAGTTTTTTTTTTTCTTTTAGCCTGGATGCTTAAAGTTCAGATACTTGTTTTGACAGACTTAGGTCACTATTAAATCATTTAGCTGTTCTTGGGAGAACTGCTGGTTTGATGAAACACTTCCTTCATATTCACTTCACTGCTAACTCCTGGATTACGCTCCAAACCCTGTATATCCTCCATGTCTGATACAGGAATATCAGGGAGTGTACTGAGTCCAAATCAGGGTACTCCTTCTTAATTTTCTTGTAATGATTGAAACTTTTTACATTAACAACACAAAAATAACAATCAATATTATGATGATTTTTGGGCTCTCGCCATACCATAGGTACAACAAATTTCAAACTTTTCAGTTTTCCATTTTTCCAGTGACGTAGACACTCTACACAAGTTTTGCATACCATATAGGGAGCCCAATACTTATCTTGGTCCCCCAGTTTAATACCAAAATATGCAAGATATGCTTGTTTCACAAATTCTGTTAGTTTCTTCTCTGTTTTTGCTGAGAATATTCACCACAAATGTAGCAAAATACATTGGGGTCATTTAAACAACTTCTTCTTGAAGAACTCATATTTCTGTAAAAAAAATTATGAACAAAAAGAAGACAAATGAAAGTTTCATGTAAAACATCAGTGTAAATAAAGATTGATAATAATATGCTGTGTTTACATTTGTTGCTGGTAAAATCATCTATTCACATTCCTGAGCTATTCACAAGAACCAGAGCCAATTCAATGAAACTGATGTAATTTCTGGATTCAGCAGACCTAAAATACACTAAATAAATTAAAAATTCCTTGGCAAGTGAAAAAAAAAATGTTTTGAGCTGTGTTATCTATACATATAGAATCTTTTAATTAAAGTATATGTGAAACATGGGGACCCAGAAAGCAATACAAACTATTTCAATCCTTCACCATTATCCAAAACAAAACTAAAGTTTTGCTTTTGGATTTAATGTAACCTATTTATGCCCAGAGGTCATTGGCACCTAGGAAAAATGTAATTCTGTGGCATTGGTTACAGTTAAACGTGATGAACTATAGGTTTTTATGTATAGCCTTTAAAATTTCTGCTATTTTTAGTTTTTGTTGCCGTTTTTTACAGTTTTAGGGTTTGTAATAATTTATATTTATTTACATGACACAGTCTGAATGTTTTTGCATAAAAATGTAAATTATATTCATATTGTGTGCGTTATAGTTATTTAAATACAGGTTAGAAAAACAGTTGTCCATTACGATTGGCATCTTTTATTCTGGAGGTTTTTGCTATCAGCATACAAAATACAATGTTAATGTTAAATGCTATAAAAATAGAATGTTTGGGTTTTAAGTAATTTTTTTGGAATAATTTAATTTGTACTTCTATTTGGTTATGTGTGTTGGAAACAAAAAGCAACTTTGTATTGTATGTCTTCCTCTGGGGCATTTTTATGGTCTCCGTATATCTTTCAGGATCGTGGCAACATCCCTGTCTTCTCTGACAACCCAAAACATAATTGTCCCTAGAATGTATATGTGTAACAGACT
>NC_092858.1:152787659-152837521 GCF_032062135.1 Pyxicephalus adspersus | reverse complement strand
GGAGTACTGCAGGGGACAGATCTGGATTGAAGTTGAACATTTTAGCACAATCCTCTGTTTTATTGTGTAATTGGTTATTTGTTTTGTTTTATTCTTGACTGGAGTGCTGTTTTAAAATCTCAAGTCTGGCTTTACTGCTAATAGAGAAAGCCATTGAGGGTTAGTAGTATAGATTTTGGGTGGACGTGACTCCTAAAAGGTGAGTCCAAGTAAACACACAGTGCACAGTCTCCCACAAGGAATAATAAACTTTGCTGTGGACCCCAGGCTACACCCCTCAGGAACAATGGTGCATGTAGGTTTAAAGTGAAGTACCAAGACAACATACCAAATGTCAGAACATAGATCAAGCAAGCATTATCTAAAAGGGCAGCAATTGGTAACAGGAGAATCAGCAAAGCGGGAAAAAAGTAGTGCACTGGGTCATAGAAGAACAGGGGATCCTGGGATGTCACAGGGTCATGGGATCATTGAATAATGTGGGGTCACAGGTACACAGAAGTCTCTTAATTACCAGGGGTTTCAGGCAATCGCTTATTGGAGTCTCTAGAGCACAAGGCATCACAAGAACACAGGAAAAAACTGGAAGTTGCAGAAGGGTGGTTTGACAATAGTGTGTTTCATTGCTTGAATACCATGCAATGCATTACTTCTGCTTTAATTGCTTTTAGATCGGTGCTCTCCCCTTTCAGCAATAACTCAATTTATTTTATGCCGTACTTGCATGCCAATGGTAATGCTGTCCTGTCTTACTCATCTCAGCTCCAATAAAATACACTCTAAAAGGTGTCAAAATATTGTCATTGACATAACAATGGTACTGTCAGAATTACATTAAAAAAAACAAGAAGCTTTGTTAATTGACAGTTTTACAGCCTAGCCAAGAATTTTAGCTATTAGCTTTTCGGATCAGGCAAAAAAAAAGGTCAGCCATCATGGGGGCATTACAACATTGCACTGTGCTGACATTACTTGTCCTGCAGGGACTAAATACTATTGTACTGAACTGCGAGATAAGGCTGCATTATAACAATATTCCAGTGGGGTATCCAATTTGTACAAATCCTATTTCCATTTACATCACATGGACATATATAAACATGTAGCCATTGTGGGGCTCTCTTGTCAGAAATCACAGCATTGTTTAAAAACTGAATATCCTATTAAAAAGTTATTGGTCTATATTGAATTATATTAAGTTTAAAAACATATATAAAATGTGCAGCTCACTTCTGAAGAATATTTAAGTAAAGCAATGGTTAATAGCTCAAAACAGTTCAAAATATTATTTTTCATTTTTCTTTTTTGTTCTGTTAATAAATGGTTAATGCTACTAATATATCAAAGAAACAATATAGGCAAGTAGGTTAAAATACCTGATCAGATACAGTAGTATTCAACTAAGGTAAACACAAAATACTAACATACGCACCTGTTGCTAATATTAGGAATGCTTATTGATAATATTTTAGATTAGTGGAAACATAAAACATTTTACCATGCATATATAATGACCCTGTAACATGTGTTGTTTATTTTCCAGATGTACTGTACATTAGTAGTAAAGTTAACACGAACCCTAAAAAGTAATTTCCACTTTTTTTAGACTGCTAAATGTACATTTTTTTAATCTGTTCAATGAATGAAAAAATATCTGATAAGTCCTTCTGCCTCTGCAGTGATGGGTTATTGAGATGAGGATATAGGCAACGTGATAAGGAAAGGTGTATTATTTTTTTAATCCTTCAGAAATCAGTAGGCAGGATTGACACCACACCCTTCACAAAGATTTTTTTTAAGCTACTAGTTTATTAGCAGCAACTTCCCCCTGTCCCAGACACCTCTCACTTGCCCAAAAGGGACTTTGCAATCTGATAGCGGTCTTTTCTCCAATGTAAAAACAAACAGTAAGAGGTAGAACAGACTCCGGAGACATTAGTTAACTTCAATGATAACTATTTGAGTATGAATTTATCAGCTGTGGCTGCAGCTACAAAGGTCAGTGAATGCTTATTTCAGACGTATTTACTGCTAATCAAGAGGATGTCAATATTTAAAAGCCCAGAGCCTTGAACAAACAATTTAAAACATGTTTGGGTACTACCTCCTGGCTTCCGGATTGTTGATATCATTGGGTGATTTAATGTGCCAATTTCCCATCTCTTTCCATTTACTGCTTAACCGAAACCATCTCCTGAAGAAGACCACACTGTCGAATCACCTTGAATCTCACCTTCTTCCTATTAATATTAAACAGTATTTATATAGATCCAACTTATTACGCAGCGCTGTACAGTAAATAGGGGTTGCAAATGACAGACAGATACAGACAGTGACACAGGTAGAGGAGAGGACCCTGCCCTGAAGAGCTTACAATCTAGGAGCTGGAAGAAGTAACACACAATAGGAATGGTAGAACTTTCCTTCTGCCAACATGATATAAAAGAAAAGTCATGGAAAGCATAATGCTCCTATACTATAAACTATACTTATAACTGAATAAAGTAATAAAGGGGGAAAAAAAGGGAAAAGAAAAAATAATAAAACAACAACATTTAATAAAACCACAATTCCTACACTTTTATCCAATGATACTAATCCAGCAAACTAGCAAAGGAGGCTTGGGTTTAGAATACGGGTGAAGTTTTCATAGCATTCCCTTTGTTTTAAATTTTTATTTGAAAAATTCTTGTAGTTTTGTGCTTGCGACTGCGCTTCCTGAGCAAGATGGACTACTTCACATTAAGGAACATAATGAGTACAGAAAAGAATAAGAAGAAAAGTCAGAACAATAGAAAAAAACACATAGAATCGCACTCCAGGGAAGTAGGCTAGTAAATGGGAAGTGTGCATCGGAGAATAAAAAATACATCAGTACAGAAAAATAAATTAGAGCCAAATGAGTTGGGGATGATAATTACTGTATATACCGTGCCTTATATATATTGCCGATTCTTATTGAGTTTTCTCTCCTGTGTAGGGACAGGCTGGTTTCTAGGTTAATTTGCTAACATTTCCCCTTAGTACTAAGCATTATACAGTTTTCAGTAGGATTAATCACTCCTGGGGGAATAACTTTCTTTAGCCTTGTTTCTTGGTTATTCTTTATTTTAAGAACAGAGAAGAGAAAATTATGATTTTTTTTTTGGAAATCTTAGTGCCAGGTGCAGACAGAGATGACATAAGATAATTATTAATAAGACATGTCTGAAGCCCTCAGATGTATAACACACATAACTAGCAAGTAAATTGTGCATTGCCATAGAAGATTACAGATGGAGAGTTTTATCACTGTTGCATTTAAACGTAATTATAGGCAGCTCGGAATCATGTGACTCTGTCCTACATTTCACATTAATAAGCAGTAAATCAGGAGATCTCCGTCTTACTTGTCAGACATCTCTGCTGTTGTTTTTTGCAGGATGTACAGAAACATATTTGTGGTTGTTCCAGCGGCTAAAGAAATCAATAGTGATTTCCATCTCGTTGACAGATAGTGTAACATAAAACATGGGCAAAGTAAGGAAGAAATACTAAATATTGTAAATGGCCATGGCATTCTGACAAAAGATAAATTGTACTTTTTCTATTATCCTCTGAACATTGCATCTTTCTTCTGTCTTCTTAAAGGGCCAGTCTACCTAAATATTTTTGATTGGCCAGTCTAGCAAATATTAATATTTCAGTTACGAGCAAATCCTGATGTGTTGACCA
Source organism: Pyxicephalus adspersus (assembly GCF_032062135.1). Classification (NCBI taxonomy): domain Eukaryota; kingdom Metazoa; phylum Chordata; class Amphibia; order Anura; family Pyxicephalidae; genus Pyxicephalus; species Pyxicephalus adspersus. Next base: position 152,833,807 of record NC_092858.1, on the reverse strand, counting down.
CTGGTTGCTTTTCAACAACAGAATATTTGCATTGGCACAGGAAAATAAATGCTTTTCATTTCTACCAGCGATTCCTAAAGCTGAACCATAGGCAGATAAATGCACAGTTTAAAATCAGATACTTAATCCATATTCTAAACCTTCTAATGGACTACTGTGTATTTAGGCAATACAGCTTAATCCAGGGTTTGCAGCAACACAATCCTTTGTACACCCCCTTCCCCCCTAAAAGGGTTGCTTGCCCTTTCTCAGATTTAGATTTAAATTCTTTAGGCAAGTTTATTTTTATGCAAGCAATATGAATTAGGTAGTACAAATAGGCTATGTATGCATACCTATCCGTTTCTTATGGTTTTCTCCATATGTTTCCCAGCTGCTGATCAGACACCTGGCACGTCATTATGCTCCTAAAAATGACAAAGATAGGATTGACACCCTTCGTGGGAAAAAATAAATGCCTTATTGTTTTTTCCCTTTTAAAAATTCTGGCAGCACATCCAACTTTTACCAGCCAGGTGGCAACTATTATTACACAGTATTTATATAGCACCGACATAGTATGCAGCACTTTACGCAGTCCATAGTTCCTCAAAGCGGCTCACATTCTAATGTCCCTACATTAGACATATGTGTTAATTCAGTTAATTCTAAGCTCAATTTTTTTTTTGAGGGGGGGAGGCAATTAACAGAATGTTTTTGGGAGGAAACCAGTTTACCCAGATGAAACCCATGCAAACACAGGAACCTGCAAACTCTATGCAGATAGTGTCCTGGACAAGATTCAAACCTGGGACCTAACGCTACAAAGTGCTAACCTCTGAGACACTGTGCTATCCAATGTGGAATTAATCATTGCTGGGTTCCTAATTTTCATTTGATTGAAAGAAAATTTTAATAGAGCAAGTGGCTAAGAACAGCGAGGATAGGAGCTGGGATTAAACCACACTATTCCTAGCAATAAAATTAATACTTCCTATAAGGAATTTCCTGAATAACTACATCAATTTCTTCAGATAGTAGTAACACCTTCATCACCTTCCACTAATGTGTAATAGATGTAAGGGAACAGAATCAGAAATATAGATAAAACATAACCAATATTTGGATTTGTAACTTAGTTTTAGAGTGTTTACATGAAAAATGCATTTTTTGGACGTGGCTGAATTCATTTGTATTTTAATTTTTTATCTGCTTGGAGTTCAACTACGTTCGACTGCAGATCAAGTAGTACATACAAACCAGTGGTTCTCAAAATTCCAGGGACGTTGTGGGTTTGGTTGCCACCCAACTGATATTTTTGACATATAGGATGTCCAGTATCCCTGTATGTACCATAGCGGCTTGTAGTGGCTGAGACCCAGTACTACAAGCCTCAGATTGAATATCTGAGAAGTCATGCAGGCACATGCTTCTGATTGATTTTATTTAGGGATATCCATATTTGATCCTTTAATTAACATACAATTTTGTATATATATATTTTGTTTGTAAGGCACCTTAGTCCACCGAAATAAATACCTAAATGCTGTTAGGTCCTAACACTTTTAGGTATTTTCATTCGCTTTGATGTGCCTTGATACACTTCCAAGACACTAAGACAGTGTACACAAAAGTTTTGTTGCTGGAAATTATTTTGATGCTGGAATGATGAACAAAGTGAACAAAGGAGCACTGTACACACAGCACCATTCTATTCTATGAAGAGGGAAGAACGAGCAAGCCGCACTCCACTGTGCTCTTCTTTATTGACTTGTAAAGCGGTCAGGACAGATGCATGAACAACTTTGACTACCGTACATGTTAGATTCTCTCCCGAGGAGAGCCTGACCGTTCTTTTCGGCAGAGAATCGTCTGAAGTTTGTACTTATATAGCCTAAGGGTGCTGTAAACTGAAAAAGTTTGGCAACCACTGAGCTATACTGTTACCCTATTGGTTATACTTGGCTAAGCTGATTTTAGGAGACGCTTGCATGCAATACAGTGTCAATGGGTGCTTAGCCAGGCGTTTGCATCTTCTAAAACCACTTTTGGCATCTGTACAATGGCAGCTTTACATGAATACTTTACATTCTAATGTATAATTCATTAGAATCATACATCATCTCGGGTGTTACAAAAGTTGAACGTTAGCAGCACAGCTTCTTTCCTAAGTAACCTGGAGATAAAGACTACGGTATGAAGTACTGTGATGTGCTGCAACACTAAGCAACCACAAAGGCATTAATTATGAAATTGGCATACTAAAAATAAATAGGCTTAAAAAGCTTTCCATGCAACAAATGTAAGCACAAATTCAATTAAAAGTGAGGAGATCTTTTACAAAGCTTAAAACCCTATTTCAATTAAGATAATTGCCCTCTTTGGTGATGGAGGAATTTAGGTTTATAAACGTTCTTTTATTAGAATAACTAATTTCTATTCTAATAATTATTTGGAGCCACCTGTAACAGCTTTCTTTAATTTTAATTACATTGTAGATTAAAAGTCCTTTTAACATCAAATTCAAAGGTATTTACTTTGACAATTATTATTTTAGTACGAGGATCCATTTTAAAAAACAGTAGCTCTGATGAAGCTGAATGCTTTGATATATTTATATTAACTGGTGTGATATTTTAGTAATGGAGTAAAAGACTAATATGTAAAATATTGATCATCCCGCTGATGCTGTTAGTGAACAGAAGTTTGGCCTGTGATGCTTGCTTTACTCATTTCAGAGAATAGAAGAAAATTGGGTAGTTGTTGTAGGTTGCCTATGCACTGCACAATAATAGAAAGCATTGCCACCATCTTCAGCTTTATTGGATAGATATCTTGCCATGGAGAAGTTAGGCATATGTAAACCCAATAACAAAAAAAAATATATAGCGGTTTACTAGTTCAAAGATGTGGTGCCTACTTTGGGTTTCTTTTGTAGGCTTTTTTCCTTTAATATTTACTTCTTACTTCTTTAAATTTCAAACTTTTTATCACTGCTTGTCTACATTTACACCTCTGCTCTATAAATGGATGGAGCCAAGGGTAAGGATGATCAGGTGACTTTTGCAAAGTTATTTTTGCTGTGCGAATATTATTAGGCTATTTTTCACCCCTGTGTGAAAAAGAAAGGCTACGTACACACGATCCTTTCCAACAACAAATGACTGCACCGTTCTGCTCTATCGAGAGGGGAGGACGACAGAACGCCACCCAGCTGTGCTCTCTCCCCTTCACTTGCATTACAATCGTTCAATGTCCGTCGTCCGTGGATCTGCCAGGACAGTCATTCGGATGACGAGCACTGTACACACACTAGATTCTAGTCTGATAACAGCCCTGAGCCGATTATCGGACGAGAACTATTGCACATTTGTACATAACCTAAATCTGTTGGCCTGATTTATTAAAGCTCTCCAAAGTTGGAGAAGATAAACTTTTATTAGTAAACCTGGGTGAAGCCTGAGGCATGTAAAGGACCTCAGCAAGCTGCTTATTTCTGATAAGTTATTAGAGGACATAAGGAACTTGACATCCAGTGCTAAGTCTGTTATTTTGGTCTATTGGTTTCACCACTATCAGAGCTACTGAGTTAGGAAAATAGTGAAATGACAAACATGTTTAGTCCAGGTCAATGACCCAAAGTACTGAAGCAGGATGGCTAGCATGACAGCCAAACAACTTACATTTTCAGGAGGAAAGATTAGCAGTGGCATCATTCTATCATGGCAGTTTAATGATAGCTACACATGGGCAGACTGAGCGAGCTTTGATTTGAAGTAAATCTGGCCAATCATGGTGACCAGGAAATATGACTGATGCATAAATATTGTGCAGTAGACCAAAGAAGCATCTGCTCAAGAACTGCATACTAAGAAGATAAATGTCTGACTTGCAAGGCACATACTATTAGAAAGCTATTGGAGCTCTTTGCTGATAATTGGACTGTGCATGGGACATCTTTACAGAATCAACTAAACTTTTTAATTTTACAGCAGTTTACCTTTTTTTACATTTAGAGAAATTTAAAAAGTAACACCATATAAAGAAAAACAGGGAGTTAATATTTAAACAGCACAATTGTACTTGTCAAGCATCTCCCACCACATTCTTTTACTTAATTGATCATAACAAAAGAAAAATGAAAGTGCTGTGTGAGCAGGGAAAAAAGATTTCAGAATTTTTTTATCTACTTAATGGGGTTTAGCAGTCTTTGAGCAATGTTTCATTTGTAATATATCTCCCATTCAGTGTTAGCCCATTATGCTGCACCTGATGTGTAACATTGCAGCTATGAGGCCATACAGCTGCCACCAAGAAGCTGCTCCACATTGCTTAGCCTTTTATGACAACAATATCCTCATTAGTACTGGTCCTTTACTGTCCTCTGAAATTTGTCATTTAATGACATTGGTAGCTCATTCAATATTGTCATAAGTCAGAAATCACTAAACAGCCCCGTTCATAAACGTTTCAGTAGCACGTATAATATGGCATATTGCTCAGGAATCACATTAGCATTTTTCTCTTGGTTGATTATAGTTTTATAAGCAGGGCAGAAATGCACCACCGACCCGCTTGGAAAGAAATGCTTGTTATCAGTGATGGCTTCTTGAGAAGGAAAATGACAGGTATGATGAATCCTCTTAATACTCAAGTCATTTAGGAACATTTCTAAATGGCAAGCGAGCACAGCATATTTTGGACCTGTTTTCTCGGTCGTAGAAAGCAGCATTAAGAAGCTGAAGGGAAATGATCTGTGCTTGGTAAAAGCAGAGAAACATTAGCAGTTGTCTAGCAGCAGAAATAAAAATTGGGTCCAAAGTCAGGAGGTCCTGTGCTTCCTTTACCTTACTAACCCATGGATTCATCATAATAATGTCTTTTGTAACTGGATTATAATTCAAAGATACATCAATACTTCCAAGGTTTATTGCTCTAAATTTTGCACATGGTAGGTATATTCAAAAAAGTTAAGATTTTTGGCCAATTTAGTGAACTAGTGTATTATATTATTATATTATATTATACTATTTATCATTACATTCTATTAAGTGTTCTACTATGACAGCAAGCTTGCAAACAATTCTGAACTAATACTAAAGCCTGGTATTTCCTGCACTCATGTTATAGCATGGTAATGGTAAGTTATGGATGAATGCAACTAAGGAAGGGATGCGGAAAGTTTTTTTAATGACAGATAACAACTATGTAACTGGTGTGTCTAAATATTTATTTACTTAACAGTGTGGTATAGATTGGTATTTTTGTTGTTTTTTTTTTTTTTTTTTTTGGGGGGGGGGGGTTCTTGCACCCTTTAACAAAATTCTGTAAGATGGAATTTCCAAATTTGGAATGTTTCATTTTTCACATGTAACAGTTTTTTAAACTACATAGTACTAGTTATTATTATTACACAGTATTTATATTGCGCCAACATGCTATGCACTGCTAACTCCATTGTAAAGTCACTAGCTGTCCCTCAAAGGGGAAAACAAACTAATGTCCCTACCATAGTCATATGTCATTACATAAGGTCAATTTTTGGGGGAAGCCAATTAACCTAACTGCATGTTTTTGAAATGTGGGATGAAACTTGAGTACCTGGTGGAAACCCACGCAGTCACAGGGAGAAACTGCAAACTCCATACATATAGTGGTCTGGCCAAGACTCAAACCGGAGACCTAGCACTGCAAAGCACTGCAGAGTGCTAACCTCTGAGTCACTGTGCTGCCATTATAAGATTTAGAGTAACGTGAGGATGTTCCAGAGCATGAGAAGGAAAAAAATCTATGTAATTTTTTTATTGAATTATTTAGTTTTGGTTAAAGTAGGGACGGGTTAGTCCATCTGTCAAGTTTGTATTGCTGTTGGTGTCTCTGCTAGAAAGGGTCACCCACTTTATTCTTATTGGTACCATTGTCAGTAAGGCAGACAGTTTGGAAAAACCTACCATTATCAGTTATCATTACACCAATAGGTGAGGGAAAATCCTGACACTTATTCTGGTGTTGTTTATTTTTGGGGGTTTCCTCTCTTTCCTGTTATAGCTTTAGGGCAGAAAGTATATTTACTTTATATTAATAATATTATTAATATATTTTAATGATAATAAATTTGTCTGTATGTACATTTTGGATCATGTGATATTTTTCCAGTAATTATGAAGTCCTTGTTTTATCCAAATTCTATTCTTCATCTGCATACATTTCTGTTTTAGGGTGGAAAAATCCCAATCAGATGGACAGCACCAGAAGCAATAGCCTACCGAAAATTTTCCTCGGCTAGTGATGCCTGGAGCTATGGTATTGTGATGTGGGAAGTGATGTCCTATGGAGAACGGCCGTACTGGGAGATGTCCAATCAGGATGTATGTAGCCTCTCTGGGTATTCCTATTTCTTTCCTTTTTTTTTTGGACATTGTACAGTTACTGTCATGAATTATTGCAATCTGTTATTTTATAAAAATCTTTCCCTTTTTGTACAAATGTCCTACAAAAGTTATTTTGTATAAAATGTCATCTTTGGTTATACTTACATGGATAAGTTTGCCAGTGGGATCTAAGCAGATGTAGTAGATATAATGATGTAATTTTGATGTAGAAGAGGTAGTGTATGGGATATTAGTTTACTATATATAACTTTAACTTTACTTTTGCAACTCTACACAAGTTAAGTGAATGAATGGGTATTGCATGTGCATAGTAACTGCAAGCCAGTTGTATCTTAAACATACATATGCATTATCCCTAAGGAGGATCATAAACAGTGTGACCCCATGCCCTACACAACTGTCCAATACAATGTTAGGTTGAGGATGAAGCAGTTTATCACTACCTTAGCTGCCTTAATGATCACTTCCACTTTTGGATGCACTTATTATGTTACATTGAGTGTTTTGCTGCTTGTTCTAAACTCTTCATAATATAAAAATTAAATTTGGACATTGACAGGCAGATGTCTACAAAGAGTGTCAGTTTAGGAGATGTTGACTTTTAAGAAATCCATTCCAGGTTTGCTGGTGTATTCTCTCCAGCCTTGGGAATTTTTATTAAGTCAGGCCCTTTATGCTAAATAACGTGGTAAATATCAACATTTAATTGGTAATCATTCTGAATTTTTATAACCTTAGTTAAAATGTTTAGATTTGTGCATTACCTGAAGGTGGTAAACTTTCAAAATAGAAAAGGGAAGATTTTATCTGAGCAATTGTGAATCAAGTAGGTCAATAAATTTCAGTTAGACACTAGAAAGAAAATATACAGGTCTACAGATGTAAAATAGATAAAAAATGATACAGCAAACTAATATAAAGTCACAAAATTACTTTGAGATAAGCATTACAATAGAATGTTCAAAAATATGTACTCGCAAAAAATAAATATGTGCTGAGAGCACATTTTGAATTTTTATGGAAGTTTACAGGAGAATATTTTCTGTTCTAAAAGAACTAAATTTTGTCAGAAAGCTATATTTACTTACTTGTTGAACATCAGAAAATAATAGAGATTCTGTAAACATTGCCACTGAATAAGACTTCAACCTAAAAGGTTTGTTCAGCACCTTCCAGTCTACTCCATTACAGAATAACAGGTTGCCAAACACAAAGCAGGACACCAAGAACAACAGTTCTAAAGACGGTGAAAGTTTTGTTAAAAAGCATTGTTGTGCTCAGAATTAATCAAGCTTTAAAAAGTAAAGTCGGAAAATTCTTGCAGGTGTTGTGTGCAGCAAGCATTTTGATTTTTTTATCAGTGAAAAACAAAAGTTCAGGCAAAGTGCATCTATCGCAAAGTACAATTCTAAAAGACTTCTTTTCGATCTGTAAGTGAATGTATAAATTAATGCACACTGTAGGAGTCACCGATTTTCTGAGTAGAAAAAAAGAACAGCTAATGGATTTCAAACAATGCTGACATAATTGCCTGGGAAAATTGAACAAAGAGTGTGGCAGGCTGTTCGCAAACGCCATTTCTCCCAAGAGTAAGCGCTTATCCAAAGGGATTGTCACCGTATTGTTGAGACTGATGGGGGGAAAAAGAAAGTGTAACAATTTCTACTCAATTTATTCATCAAAAGTCCTTTTTTTGCAGTTAAATCTACAATAAACCCCTCCAGAGAGTATGGAACAGCATGAGCAGTAATTATAAAGAGATAATAGAATTACTTGGTAAATGAACTTTGGGGCCATTGGGTTTCTCTACTCAGGGCTATTCTTACATGTAGATATTGTGGCATTATTCTCATTAAGCTGTGAAAGGTAAATGCTTTGGTAACTTGGTGTGAAATACTATGATCTTATTTCGAATGCAGAATAGTTCATTGTCTCACCTCTGTGTGCAACACAAATATTATACCAGTGAGGTACATTACACAATGATAGTCTGATTAACAGATTTAATAAGGTGCCTCAGTAGCAAATGGATATGTAATTGTTCACCTTGAGACAAGCTTCCTCTTGTTGCAATTTGAGTCTAGTATATACCAAGTCATTATAATAAAGAAAGTTGTTCAGGTTAACTTTCTATGATTTGTTACCAAAGTGACGCTTCTAGTGTGGCTAACTCTTCAGAATGTCAAACAATGCAAATAAAGAATTTAATTCTATCAGGCCAGCTATAAATGAATATTCACTGCATTGAATTTGAAAATTGTCAATGTGCAAATTGTTTTGCATTGTAAAGCTAGCTTTTAAGGACTGATGTGTCCCAGGGAATAAAGGGAATCTGTACCTCTGAAAGAATTCATTATCACCTCCTAGAGGAACCTCTAAGTAGCCTAATCTGTATATATATATATATTTATGTAGCCTTTAAAATCTAAAAAGCCAATCATAGTCCAGATATGATATTTTTAGTGCAGGCAAACATTTCATTGGAGATACACCTCCATTTTTTGATTGAGAATTTGTCCATATTGCCTCCTTTCCGGTTCTGGATTCTTTTCTGTTCTGGTTTTAGAGATCACTGGAACAAGGAAAAAGCTCAAGCAGATCATTCTATGCACTAACACAGCCCATGAAGGCCCATGTTAAAGTGATCTTTTAAAGTTTATTTACGAAATGGAAGGAAATTCCTCCACAGATCTGTTTTGGACTACCTAACAAAAACATAATTTACTTGGAATGCTGTATATGAACACTTATGAGAATTATAGATGTGTACTATAATGTCATGTCATTCTTTGATTAGGTCATTCTGTCTATAGAAGAAGGCTATCGACTACCCGCTCCCATGGGCTGTCCAGTCTCTCTGCATCAATTGATGCTCCATTGTTGGCAGAAAGAAAGGAATCACCGACCCAAGTTCTCAGACATTGTGAGCTTCTTAGACAAGCTCATTCGCAACCCGAGCACCCTAAACATACTAGTGGAAGATATTCTGGGGTAAGTTATGTAACAGAATTGTGATGGTTTAAAAATGAACACTGCAACATCATGTATAACCGGTTTGAAAGGAGTAAATGGAACCTTCTGGGTCAGAAGACAAAACGAGTTTGAAGAACAAACCCAAGAAAAAAAATCTAGGATACAATCAATTAGACTCAAAAAAATAACTTGACAGATGGTTAGCTTTATTGGTGTGTATCTGAAGCACTTTATTAGTCCTGGTACTTGTCATTAGGACTGAAAGTGATGAAAAGTCAAAATTTTTACAATTGTGAACAGAAATAGAAATCTTTCAATGGGGACCCTTTTTTCTAGGTGGCAACTGTTTAAAAGAAGTTTTCCTTACTTTGGAGGAATTATGTTTTTCCTACAGTGTCCTAAGGGGGAACATGAAAGAAAAGCTTCCCCATGGGTTACAAACATTTTTTTTTATCATTCCCTACTTTTCAAATCTAAAGTTTGGCAGTGGATATAAAGTAAGCAAACACTACAAAAAGCAATGATAATGTAACATACAGCAAGCAATAAGATGTCACATTGCTAGAGTGGACCGATGGGATGCGCAGTTTACTCTTCATAAGCACATCATTGGTTTCCTTAGCCTTGCCTTATAAAAGCAAAAACTGTTCAGCCTTGTTATCCAAATAATTCTGCTGATGATATGTTCATACATTAGTTTAAGATATAAAGGTGTATATAGGTGATGCTGTGTAAAAAGGTGAAACTTAAAACCATGAATGATGTGTAAACTAAAGGGCAGTGGAACACAGATCAAAGGATCAAGATAATTAAATTCAAACTACTATGACCTATGAGCAGAAAAGTAAGTCAATGTATAAAAATAAAGCAACCCTCACAGTTTTAGCTGCTATTAATCTACATGCATAAAGCCAACGCATGATGAAGAGGAGCCGCGGTGCACAATGGCTTAAAGCATGCCCTCTGTTCAGCAAGAACATTATTTATTCAAGTCTTAAACTGGTCATTGGAATAGTCTAATGTGGCGGGGCTTTTTAATCATTTAAAGCACGCTGTTATCCTGAAAGATCTCTTAATCATGGTAATTACAGCTATCTGTTACAATAACACAATCCGTTCAGGTATGAGCAGTGTCCATTAGAAATGGTGATCACACCTGTCTACATAGTGGAACTCTAAATTTCTCCTGACAAATTGCAGTGGTTCTCTTATTAGTTGGGGTCATTCTATTAATATATCATCAGCTCATCGTTCTATCCCTATTGTTCTGTCTCCATGCCTACCAGTAACAGACATAGAATAGTGATATAGTTATGCAAAAAACAATATTAATTAGACTTCTCAAAGCTCTGGGTGGGAAGGAATTTCAACAGTCATTTTTTTGTCAGTTCTTCTTTTCTTCCTTCTCAGTAAGCTACGGCTTACTGTTTGTACATCTGGTACATATTATTAATATCTTTTATCTATAAAACACCATCATATAACCCAGTGTTGTACAATAAATAGGGGCTGCAGATGACAAGCTTGTATACACAAGGTACAACCTATGACACAGGAGGAGAAGAGGACCCTACCCAACCAATCTTACAATCTTAGATGTGAATAAGCACGGTTGAAGGGTATAGGGAGATGGAACCAGCCATGGATAGAAGAGAGAGGGTAGACAAATTTGAAGAGGTGGGTTATGGAGGGCTTCCTTAATTGCTTTAAAGGTACAAGCAAGCCTAATGAGACAAGGTAGAGGGTTCCAATAGGTAGGGCAGCTCTAGAGAAGTCTTGGTGCTGTTCGTGGAAAGGGGTCATCAATGCGTAAGTTATTGAAGTAGTTGATTGGCAGTCAGGGGTGTATTTAGGACTAAAATGTAAAAGGGACAGTGGAGTAAATAATAGGCAAAGCAAAGTGGCTTAAATTTGATTTAATTAAGGTTATTTTAAAATGTAGGTTAAAAATTAAAGGTTAAATGGAAACCAATACAGAGATTGTTTGAAAGGAGCAGCAGATAATGACTAGTGAGAATGATGAATAGGTTTTGCAGCATTTATTTTGGAGTGCAGAGGAAAGAGTCTAATTTTTGGAACACCAAATACGAGGATGTTGCAGTTTTCAATGCAAGTGATAATGAAAGGATGTGCCAGCAGTTTATTGGTATCTGGGTGCAGGAAGAGGAATATTTTAGAGACAGGACCTAGGTGCTCTAAATGTGGGACGTGCAAAGCCAAAGATAACACAAAACTGTTTTTATGATAGTTTTGGATTGAGTGTGTAAGTATTAAACCTTTTGCAAGTGTTATTGGTATATCTTCCAATGGGGACACCTGTTAGAGGGGCAACTTCCATTTTTTCCATTTTTGGCACAGTGAAGGCAAATTTCATCAATGGTATATAAAAAGCAAAACGTGTCGTCAGGTGTTTTAACTCTTCCTCCACTATAGAAAACAAAAACATATACTTTAATGTTTAAATATGTTTTCTGTTATGTTTTACACCTTCTATGTATACAGTATATGGCTGGACGTATTTTTATATATATATATATATATATATATATAAGTTCTGCATCCTGCTTTGCATTTCTACACACTGAGAATATCTCCAAGTCAGACAACCCAATAAAAGCATTCCCTTTCCATACCATACCCTGCATGACTGATAAATAAAGGAGCACTGAATCACATGAAAAGCTCAGTCTGTGTTGAATCTGCAAACAAAATGTCTTGTCCTCAAAAAAATAAGCAAGCCCAACATTTGGGGCGCTATTTATAAATAAGGGAATCTGTCATTCCCTCAGACATTCCCTGGTGGTAATCAATTAATGCTATTGAAGCACATGAATCTGGAAGATTTCTATGAGGGAATGTTTGAGTCAGTGGTCCTGATTCATTAAATCTCTCCAAGGCTGGAGATGATACACTTTCATCAGTGAAGTTGGGTGATCCACCCAACCTGGAATGGATCTGGTCCAGGATTGAAAACATTTGCTAATGAACAGCAAATTACTTAGTAATTACTTAGAAATCTGTTCCAGGTTTGCTGGTTCACCCAATTTCACTGATGAGAGTGTATCTTCTCCAGTCTTAGAGAGCTTTGATAAATCAGCCCCAATGTCTGGTTCTCATTGAAGGAGCCGTACAGGTAATTTCAGTTGAAAATAATGATACGTGTGTAGTTAGGAAACCCTTTTAATTTTTTTTCTCTTCCAGTTTGCCAGAATCACCAAGTGAAGTACCAGAATATCACTTTTTTGTCACAGTCACTGAGTGGCTAGACTCCATCAAGATGGGTCAGTATGCTAGTAATTTCATGGCAGCCGGGTTCACAACGCTGGACCTAGTATGCAGAATGTGCATTGAGTAAGTAAATATGTAATCAGAAACATTTTTCAGGAAAATTTCGTTTTTCTTATATTTACTAACTACAGACGCATAAAAGTTCCAATTTCAATAGCAAGATTAGCATTGTCACATTCAGAAATTCCACCCAATGCCCACAAATGTGTCATTATGAGTTAGAAATGGGACATCTTTAAATACCTTACATACGTATAATAATGTTACTGCTGGCAAACCTTTAATTGCTCCCCAGTACTGGATCCAGGGGTCCAATACCAAGATCCAAGGAATAGTCAGCATGTAGCACAGTAGGGCCAATTTGTCCATGTATTGGTTGTTCACATCCCTTTCATAGCCATGCAATTAGCAACACCTGCTGAGGAAAGCAAGATTTTGCTGCAAAAAGTCCACATTTCCCAGCTCCCATAGATTTACTACACCATTATCATTTCTAAATATAATACGTACAATAAATAGTGAAAGAGATTTATTTCATTAGCAACCTGAAAACCTCCAACTGGAAGCAGAAGGATAACTTTACTTTGATTTCCCAAACTTAGATAATGTTTAATTGTCATGTATTATCAACCTGTGCAGATGTGTCAATAATTTTTGAATTTTTTTCTTTAAACAGTGACATCAGAAGAATCGGAGTAACGCTCATCGGACACCAGAGAAGAATAGTGAGCAGTATACAGACTTTACGATTACAGATGATGCATATACAAGAAAAAGGATTTCATGTATGAAAATAGTATAAGCAACTGTTTTGTGCCTCAGTATTTCTTTACCAGAAGATATTCTTACTCCTCATATTGGATTCTCCCTCTCTAGACTTTGGAACTCTTCTTTAGAGAAAAAGAGAATGGGAACCTGACACTTCTAGACTGAAGTTTTTGAACACTTTACATAGATATGTCTTCAAGTTATTGACAAGTAGAATCCTGGGCCCCACAGCAAGACTTCTCACAACTTATGAGTGTCACGGCATGGGTGTGCAGCGTCGTGTGACAACTTCTTCCATTGGTTAATGAACTCTGTAGAAATGCCAGGTCTAACTTTCATCTGGTTTAGCAAAACTATGGTCATAGTTTAAGTGGCTGCAGGCCTGTTTTTTAAATATTGTCATTATAATATACAACATACCAATTTTAAAAGAACATAGCAAACTGTTTTATGTAATCATTGGATTTAGAAATTAAAGTGTACCTGTAGTTTACATTAGAGGCAGCCCTTTTGTTCTTACCTTCCAACATTGCTTTTTGGTAGAGATCATATTTTGTAAAATCTTGGAAGGTATTTATATGAAGTGACATTTTAAAATCACATAGATTTGAGTTCTGATATTTAAAATTACAAAGACAGTTTTTAACTATAAAATTACAGTAAGAAAAAATAATTTTGGATAACCTATGATTAATTATTGAAGAGACTCTTTCACTTTCCCCTTTGACATGTTCCCAACTTCCAAGTGATACCTTCACTACGCTCCCCTTGGCAGCTTGGAATATTAGTCCCCTGGTAAGCTTTATGTTGATCAGTGTTGCAGTCCACAGAGAGTTAATAATGATGGTGATTGGACACTTAGTTCCAAAATCTAGGAGGATGCTACATCTTCCCTTATATCCAGAAAAACCATGTATTTTCAGGTTCTTTGACAGCAGTTCCCCAAATATGACAAAGTGACAGATTCCCTTTACTGAACTGAACTTTTTATAGGCTGTATGTTATACCCCCAAGAAATTGCACAAAATTACAACATTGTGCCTCTGTGCTATTGAATTTTGCTACAATAAGTGTAGCTCACAACATAAGAAGCCCATTTTTGCATTTTTATGTGCAAATCAGCTAAATTAATGATATTCTAAAAGTGTAAGACACAAGAATCCTCATTTATCAGACATGTATTTCAATAAGGCAGTGAAAATCAGTATTTCACAAAGTATAGTAACCCATTGTGACCAAAAAGATTTCACCATTTTCTAATTTAGAGGGATTAAAGGGGACCATTGATTGGTTCCTTGTGTTACTTTACTTTTTTAATTTTTTCCATGTAACATAAGGAGGAATGTATCTGCTGCCCATAAAAAAGCAATCAAATCTCAGCAATCATTTTTACTACTTGTTAGAAAATAAAAATGTGGCTGCTATCAGCAGCAAAAAAAAAACTTTCATCCTAGACAATAATGTACAACCGTCTGACATCTTAAGTTGGCCATAGACATAGTGATTTGTGGTCGATTTAGAAATTATAATCAGCTCTCTAACACACAGATATTTCTTCAGTTGATCAGAAAAGATCATCAACAATCCACCACAGCCAATCATTTTGGCAGAGTCAAAATAATTGAAAACTCACAAAATCCATTAAATAGGTGAATATCGATCATTGTGATAAAATATGTGTGGCCACCTTTAAGGATGTTTTATATTTCTGTCCCATAGGGCTCTATCAATAAAACAGGGAATTCCCTCAAACATACCCTTGTGTGAATCTTCAATATATTTCAATGGCAGTAAATGACCGGTGTATGTTTGAGAGAATGTCAAATTCTCTGTTTTATAAAGAGAGGCCTTATAATGTATTCTGGGACTACTAAATGGCCACAGATATGTTTGGATCTTGTACACAAAGCCTTCTCTTCTTCATGATATTATTGTCATAAACGAATGGAAAAAGAGAGAAAGAGACATCATATTGAATTATTGATCTCTATGCAAATCATGTTTGCCACACATAACTTGCAATGGAAGGATACAAGAAAACTTAAATACCCTAAAAAAACATTTTGTCCACTTATTCCTATGTACTCCTGACGTATATTTTTTGCAACATTTAGAGATAGAACTAATATTTCCATCTCCCTCCAGCATTTCTGGATTTTAGAACAGGATAGGGATAGAGGACAGCTATGTGTCGTTAGGCCAAGGTACACTTTAAGATTCATTTATCCAAAATCCAAGCAGCATCTGTTAGTCCGGTCACGATTCAGGAGAATACTAGATTTGTGAACAGATATGTTGTGGTAAGATTGTGTATATGATTATGTGAGCTCAATAACAAAGTGTACTTCCTGAGGCCCAGGATTGAATTGTCCATATATTCAATACTCTATATTCTTGTACTTTTACAGTTTAGAATCAGAAAAGAAAAAAACTATTTGTCTTGTAGTGTTTTTACTTCATCTATGCCTCTCCAGAACTTTCCAAAAAAAAAAAAAGATGTAAGAATGGGAGTTTTGGTAGAATTGTAAGCAGCCGATTGTGGGCCGCACAGATAGGACTTACCTCTCTTGTGTTTTCTAGAGACTATAAAAAAGCACATGGTATAATAGAGAATAGGAAATAGATTATATATAAATATATATATAAATGTTTTAGTATGCCATGTTTTATTTTATGTATTATTATTGAAGATGGATTTCTTTTGTTTAGTTTGCGCAGAACAACCTTGCTTATTTTTCCTCATGTACAGTGGCATATAGTGCCTTTTGTCAGGGTCTGTCATACATACACAATTGCTGCTTTTGAAAGGCCCACTAAAAGTAATCTTTAAGGTCGGTCAAAGTCATTTCAAATTCCTTTCCGAGCAATGGAAGAAAATATTATTCTGTACATAAATCCCCACTTTCCCCAGTCACATGTTGGCAGCCATTGTTAACATCCAAAAATGCCTGCTTTCTGGTGTCCACAGCTTCAATACTTTCTCATACTTAAGCTACATACACACATCAAATTTTTCTCGATAATCGGCTCAGGACGGATATCGGGCCAGAATCTGGCGTGTGTACAGACCGCGTCATTCATTGTCTGTGGATCCGTCCTGGCGGATCCACGGACGATGAACGACGAGCGATCCTAATGCAAGGAAAGAGGGGGAGCGTGCAGCAGGGCCCCGCTCAGTTGTTCTCCCCCTCCCCTTTCCATAGAGCAGAACGGTGCTGTATGCACAGCACTCGTTCATCCATCGTAAGGTTCTTATCATTGGAAAGGATTATATTAGATCCTTTCTAACAACAAGAATGTACGCAGCTTAAGTTAAGTGGTTGGAGAAGTTTAAATGCCACTCGATCAGCATAACAGCTTTATAGTAAGTATTAGGCTATATTCAGTGCAGTCACCACTTCCACAAGCCTTGGAACCAGCCTAATAGACAATGAATAGGGGGCTTGGAGTGGTTCGATATTGCTCTCTGCTGTCTAATCTGTACATGCTCGTTTTTTAGGAACCAACACAGAGGAGCAGGGGGTCTAGGAGCCACACCGGAACACTTGTTCTCATCTCGTCTGAACCTGTCCTCAAGCAATGGCAGCCTACATTGTCCTCTGAGTACACTTTTACTTAAAATATACACAAAAGGGATGTTTTACTTTCCTAAAATTACATTGCTAAGCGAATATTCACTCAAGTTAGTAAATGGGAACAGGCTGCATTCACTTTAAATATGCAATCACATGCAAAAGAAATTCTAATAAAAGGTAAATTGAAAAAAAGGTAATTACTAAGCTTAGTGACCATTCAATTAGCAAAGTCAAAATGCTCTGCTGCTTTTGTAAATCAACTCTAATGTGTTCAATGGTTCGATTTACCTTAAACTAACATTTTAGTTATTGGTTCATTCTTGTGAGTTAAAATTACTGTGTAATTTCCAGAGCTAAAAATATCACAATGGAACCTGTAAATTACATTAGCTTGAGTATTGTGTTCTGGCCCATGGACTGCACCAGGAGCACAATACCAGAGATCATGGATTGTTGAAACTTGGTATGTTTTTTAAACTTACATTATCTACCCATACTTATAATCTCAGTTTTGGGTAATGCATTAAAGCATTTTACTTAGTAAAAAAGAAGGGGGTAGTGATTGTGCAGCCTACTGCCATACTAATACCAAGGTGGTGCTTCCATAGGATTTGTAAAAAGTGTTTGTCCTCCCAATGCACCCAATGCACTTTTATGAACTCTACTGTTTGGAGGGAGCGCTAGTCTAGGGAAAGAATTTAAATGCAATGGCTCCCCTTTCTAGTTTAGTTCTAAAGAACAACACATACTAAAAAAAAACACATACTGCACTCCTGTAAGTACAATACCCAACCATACACTCTTTTTTGTTACAATTTTTTTTGCCTTTTAGTTTTTTACCCTTTTGTCACATTGGACTGCCTCTAGTTCAGTGTGTACCTTATTCATCACACATTGGACCTGATTTATTAAAGCTCTCCAATTCTGGAGAGAGTATACTTTAATCAGTGAACCTGGAATAGATCTGGTTCATAATTAAAAACAAAAAGCAAATGACTTTGAAAAAATCCATTCCAGGTTTGCTGGATCGCCCAGCTTTACTGATAAAAAAATATCCTCTCCAGCCTTGTAGAGGCTTTAATAAATCAGCCCCATTCACAACAGCTTATCACATACCTCAGAATATTTTACAATGATGACAGCAATGATTTTTTTTTTGAAGTGCCACTGTCCATAGTACTGATTTTGCACTATTACAAACATTTAGCGCTTATTATGTATTTATTTTTATTTGTTATTTTGTAAAAAAATAATTAAAAATGACTTTTACAAATTGCTCCAAAATAACTTATTCTCATTGAGAATCAAAATAGCATGGATAGAATAGCCCATGGGGTCCACAATATTTCCTAATATTCCATAGTTAATTATTTAGTACAACAAATAATACAACAAAGGATCTTGCCACATTTCCAATATAGAAATATAAGAAAAGCTTACTTTTGAATAAAGTACCAGGAAACATGCAAAGCAGAAATTTGATGACTGATATGACTTTGACACAAAAGAACAATTTTACTTAAATGATCTCATTAAATTGTATTTACTAAGCTCAATGTCTCCTCAGTGTTAAGATTATCCATAACTTTTGTTATCTACCTTAGTCAAAAATTGGAACACCATTGATATTACACAGCCAATCATCATGATGAGCACTGCATTTATTTACCTTTGTTTAGTCCTTGGGGATTGGTTGAAATGCATAGATGGTGAAATACAATAAAATGTATATACAATTATTTTCCTGCTTTATATTTGAAGGCCGGTTTAGAAATAGAGGCTCTTTTTACAGTGTTCACTTTCATGGAGCATGTGTGGCATTGTGGATGTACAGGGTGCATTTGTGAGCTGGCAATCCATTACAAACCTGACTATGCATTCTACGAAATAACATGCAATGGAGTAGTTACTGTCTTCATTTTGAAAATCTAGTTCTTTTTAAGATTTTTAACAGGTAGTATGTGCAGAAAAGCTGAGCTGATCAATACAAACTGTTTACTATACAGCTTACAAAGTGTGCATGTTTATACAATGTCATACATATTCACTACACTAAATAAATGCTGTGTTCACTTCTCATATTGCTTTGTAGTTGTCATCTGCATAGGAAACTTCTGTGTATAACGGATCCAACAAAGCTAAAATTATATATAGTTTTTTTACATTTTTATTGTACTTTACCAGTACAATACATTAAATCTATTTTAATTTATGTTTAAATGGGAAAATTCAAATAAACAATATATTATAATAATTATTATTAAAAAGAGGTAACCATGTACTATTTTTGGTTGTAAGTGACAAAAATAAAATATAGATACAGCATACCTCCCAGATGTCCCTGAATTTAAGGGATATTCCTTCTTTCAAATGTAAGTCTTCTGTTTTTTAGTTGCCCTTCATTTGGGGTTTATCTATACACTTCTGTACAAAATTTGGAACTATTAAAACGTGTTGTGTTTCACTAAATATTGCACCCAGCTTGTAAATTGTTCCACTAGGTTTTTGGGCAAAATAATATAAAGGAAAACTAGTGGTAAAAAGTACAACTTAACAACTTTTCATAAACTTTAACCTATCATTTTTGTGTATTAAATCTTAATGGTCTGTGTAACGACAGCAAAGCAGGGGATGGTCAATATTTTTAGTTACTGGTTGTCCCTCTTCCTAATCACTAATTTGGGAGGTATAATACAGTACTACAGTACTCTCTCTCTCTCTCTCTCTCTATATATATATATATATATATATATATATATATTATGATTAAGCTGTGCTAGTAAATAGATTTTGAAAGCAGAAAAGAAGAAACTGCCTGTTTCAGAAAAAGAATGCTCTGGGCCTTTGTGAACAAGCTTTGGGCTTAGTTCAATGACATTAGTTTGGCAAAAGTTTGCATTTGACCTGCAGCTGACCTCCTTTTACATCTTTAAAGACTTGAAAATGCAAAGACCCATCTGATGGGAACACAGACTAAAGTAAAACACAGGCTGCCAATGAACTCTGGTAGTGCTAGGATAACTTAGACTGGGTGCAGTTTGCATTGATGCATCCTCAATTGAATGTTTATTTGTTAAAGTTAAGTCATGCATTACATGAAAAATCACATAATATATGTAAATACAGACTCTTGGTCCAGAGAATATGCAGATTTTAATGAGCATTTTCAGTAAACTTTATTTGACAAGGAATTCCTATTTTTACAGTAACCCCCAGCTACCAATCACAATTCATTCTGTAGAAGCCAGACCAGTGCTAAATAGATTCTCATGGCTTGTCAAGGATAATTGTGTTTAGGAATTGGAAACCTTTATTCGATAAGGCTGATTGAGTTTAAAAATCAGTTTCAAGCAGCTTGGTAAAAAAATTGCCTTAATAACCATATGGGAATATTCTCTGTTGGATAGAGATTTGTTGGGCCTGACTTAATAATTGTGAGTGGGGTTAAGAGAAATAAAACTAGGTCTGATGTAATAAAGTCAATTTATACCCAAAGCATTATTGGAACAAATGGTGAAAGGTAAAACCACTGTCAGGTATTACTGCTATCTGTAAATTTCCCCCTTCTGGGGCAATGCTATTGCAATGCTATTGGTAAACAGTTTATGAAGTGCATTTCCAAAATTAGGAATTTAAGAATTTCACAGTTTAAGAACTGTGGAAAGCTAACCCTGGCACATTTAATGTAATGGAATATCAGCAAACAGGATACATTGTTGGGGAATTGTGGAAATGGGGGTTCCCTAAAGACATGACATTCCAGTTCAAGGGGTCCCCCATGTTAAAAAGGTTGAGAAACATTGCTCTAGAAAATATTTGTGCGCATACAATTCTAAAGAACCAATATTCATACTGAAATTACCATATGAGCTTACCGTATGTGTTTACCTAGCTTCTCACGAAAGCTCATACTTCATGAATTTATTAAAGCTCTCCAGGACTGGGGAGCATACACTTTCATCTGGGAAGCTGGGTGATTCAGCAAACCTGGAATAGATCTGGTCCATAATTCAAAACATTTGCTAGCAAAAAGCAAATGACTTTGAAGAAATCTATTACAGGTTTGCTGGATCATCCAGCTTCACTCATGAAAATGTATCCTCTCCATCCTTGGAGAGCTTTAATAAATCTGGCCCAATGAATTCATGTAACAATAAGGATACAGGGGCATATACTGCCTGGAAATTCTGTGCCAAGTTGCTGTTAGCTGGAGGATGCACAGCGCGTACTGTCTATTATACTTAAATATAGGTATATAGATATTAGAAATCAATAATGGACAATTGGGAGTTAATGATGGGAACCCATTCACATCATTACAACATACAAATATGTCTGGTTAAAGGTTAATTTTTTTTTTTAGTTTTTTGAGAGTTAAGAGTTTTTAGAACAATTTAGATCCCACCTAGGTTAAAATGTACATGGCCACATCCCAACAAAATTTTAGCCCGCAGAAAATTGGTGAATAACGAGAGTAATTTCTCTCCATGGCAGACAAGCTTGACTCTTTGCTATATAGGTGAAATGACAAATAACCATCCCTGTAGATTGTTATCGGAATAGTTGCTGCCTTTTGGAGCATGCTCCCAGTCTTTCTGGCTGCTACACATACATTCTAACCACCACGCTAGGTGAGAAAGATCCTCAGCTGGTAATCTGCACCTAATATATCAATATCTCATAATATATATGAGGAAGCAGACTAAGTTCCGTAAAATGTGGTGAAATTTAGAACACCCCTATAGGGTGTCCTTTAAAGAGTGATTTTATGTATGTCTGTTTCTTTTGAATTCTGTTGTGTTAAGATATTTTATTGATATTATGTAAGAATAAAGTAAGTTTTTATATTTTTTATTATGTGGTGTGGAGAACACCTTATTTGGCCTTAAAAGTCCCTTTATCTGGTTATTCACCAATTTTCTGCTGTCTTTGTTTTTAGTTTTGTTTTAAGACAGTGGGGGGGGGGGATTTCCCTCTCTCCTTGACACTTCTATGAGAAATGGGAGTTCTGGTTGTCCCTAGGACAGGAAGGCAAGGACAGTATATAAAAGCACTGTTTAAAAAATAGCTTCTATTCATAACTTAAAATAAACCTTGTGGTTTGAGATAGGATTTAACTAGAGATGTTAGTAGAGCTGATTGAACCCAAGAGTGAATAAATCCCCCCATATTCACCAGTCCACCAGATGTGTGAACTTTGAAAGCAGCACCAGCTGATTATCCTTCAGGTACCAGAACTTGGAGTGGACATTTAGGTTACAAGGAACAGAAAAACAGAACGTGCATTCTGTAAAAAATAATAATTTAGGTTGATTTACACTTTAAGATTTTTGATAAATAAAATGACACATTTGGGTCTAATTTAGCACACTTTTTTCCCGCAATAATGATAACACAAGTTACAGCAATTGGCTGGTTAATAATAGTTTGTATCACTTTGCAGCCTTGAAGTGAGCCAGATTTAGCACAATTATCTAAAAGACAAGCGCCATTCATGAGAACACTTCCTCCACATTCTGAGTGTAATCTAATCAGCGCTAACATTAGTATTGATTGCAAATACATAATTAAAACAGGCCTGGAAGAATGTTATAGGAAAACCTGTTTTCTCTTTTCTGTTACCTTTATAATTTTGTATTGCCAGCTACCTGTGTTGTTTTTTATGCAAACACATAACCTCAATGAACCTGATATGTTTATTATTCATTTTGTTCAATACAATTATTAACATTTTCTTTATATTCTTTCATTGAAATAAAATTCTTGATGTTACAGTTTATTGAAAGTCATACTAAATAATTCAAAACTTAGTCAATGGAGTCACCTTATTGTTGATATTCATATAATATGACGTTTATGATTGCCACAAGTAAACAAGAAATAATCGCTTGTACTAGAGCAGTGTTTTTCAACCGCTGTTCCGCGGCACACTAGTGTGCCTTGAGAGATCTTCGGGTGTACCGTGGGAAATTATCCAATTTCAGTTAATTGGTCCCAAAATGATTTATTTACTGCAAAAAATTTGTCTTCATTTGTCTATACCAGCGATGTATAGTGATAGGCAGAACCAAAAAAAAACTCTTCCACTAGATGGCAGCAGGTAGCTAATTTACGTGTCTGACTTTTTGGTGGTGTTCCGTGGGATTTTTCTAATTGTAAAATATGTGCCGCGACTAAGAAAAGTTGGGAAACACTGCACTAGAGAGCCACTTATTACAAGTCAGCTTAAATAAAACAATTCTTAAATAAATTCAAGATTAAATATATAAACATTTGAGATTTCTGTCACAAGCCAAAGCATTTTAAATTAAGCTGTACAAGTGGAATATTGGGGGTGATTTATTAAAGTTCTCCAAAGACTAAAGAGGATACACTTTTATCAATGAACTTGGCTGAATCAAAAAAAAACTAGAATGGATCTGGTCCAGCATTGAAAACATTTGCTAACAAATAGCAAATGACTTTAAGAAATCCATTCCAGGTTTGCTGATAAAAGAGCAGAGAGCTTTAGAGCTTTAATAAATCTGGCCTATAGACTGAAGCTTAGTTTAACCTCCCTAGCGGCTCATTTCTTTACGGTTTTATTACTAAAAGCGGTAAGTTGTTGTTCATGAAAATTTATTTTACAGTATAATATAATAGTAAGAGTATAATAAAGTTTGAAACACAAAATCATGTAAAAACAATACATTGAATAAATTAAAAAATCTATATATTTAAAAATAAATGTACACAAAAAAAAAAATACACATTATACTCATACTATTATATATAGTGAAAAAAAAATGTTCTTGAAAACAATGTACTGCTTTTACACATAAAAATCCAATGTATTGCATTCAATACAGTTTTTTTGTATTGAATGCAATACAAATGGATTTGGGAAATTCCCGCCCCACGACTCATCGGATGCAGAAGCAGGAAGAAGGAAGAAGACGGAGATCGCGGCGCTGGGCACCGGCCGATCAGGTAAGCACTGTAATTACTATTACTTCCCGTTTACATACCCCGAGTGTGACTAGGGGTTACCACTTTTAGCAACTTTTTTCTACCCCGAGTCACACTCGAGGTTACCTCTAGAGAGGTAAGAGTTGTGTCTGCCATGCGTTATACTGCAACACGCGGCTCGTGACACTGTTCATTCTGATGCTCGCTTATTAATTACGTTAAATGGAGCAGCATACAAAAAAGGACAGACTTCTTCATCATATATAATAGTAATGTCAAACATTGGTTTCTATACAATGTCTGATGATCCTGTGTGTTAGACAGAGTTTGAGGAAACATTGTACTGCATTGCACCCCACATTAGTAATTTTTATGAGTGATGTTCTCATCAATCCATCATGTAATGGTGATGGGCAAAATGAGACTATTTTGGAGTCTGCACTGAATCAGCCCCGCAATGCCATTTACAGTACGTAGGTGTATGGCACACACCAGCACCATATAAATCAATATGAAGAAAAAAGTCCAGTCATTTTGGAAATGTATACATTTCTTTTTATTCAAAGCAAAACGATGTGTTACATAGACATACAAATAAACAACAGGAAGAGATTATCAATCCCCAACTCTGTTGGAAAATCACCATATCTGTTCACAAGATTAATGTATAAAGATAAGTGAAGCATATATAATCTCAAGGGTTTCACTTAAGCTACGTACACACTTCCAATTATTATCGTTGGAAAACGAACGACGAACGATCCTGCACGATATATATGAACGATCGTATAGCACCGATCCTACACATAGAGATAACGACACGATCGTTCGTAGATATTGTACACACAATAGATACGATCGTTTAAGCGATAGAGGAACTATGTGCACGACAGGAAAGTGAATGAACGTTCGTTCATTACGCATGCTCTGAACATGGACGATCAACGAACAACCGTACACACGAACGATGTTCAACGATCGTCGTCCAATCCGATCCGCCGGTCCGGTCGTTCGTTTCCAACGAGTTTCCTCGTTCGTCGGCGTCGTTGGTTACTTTTTTACGAACGATTTTTTGCCCAATCGATCGTTCGTCGTTCGATTGGAACGATAAAAATTGGAAGTGTGTACGCACCTTTAGAATGAATGTTTAACATGCCAATCTTAAGCCAATCTTAGAGTGTCTGCTCTAAGAAATTAAGCAAATTCTAGGCAAAACTTCATGGTGTAGCCATGTAGTGTGGAAAAAACAAATACAAGATATCAGATTGATGCCAACGTAAACTACAAAGTAAAAATCCCCAAGCAAAAAAGCCAAATGGGTTTGGAAAATACACACTGAGGATGGCAAGGTCCTATGAACAAAAACTAATTTAAAAAAGTGTGAAAATATACAGTATAAACAAAAAGACAAATCACATCTTAAAAATTAAAAGTCAATAGAGATGGCGATATCAATGTGACATCAGATTGCAATTCAATTTGTGTCATGCATATCATCATATTATCATACGAAAAAGTCCCCGTTCAAATGACAAGCATGTTGTTAAAATATCTGAGCGGCCTATTGCTGTTTCCCAAGTCTGTCTATAGTTGTGATCTTTAAACCTCAAAATAGGTATTGTTAAGTATCAACTTCAGTCCTTGCAAAAATAATTCCCAGAGGATTGATGCCGGAGTAGACAGCAAGAGATACGTTGTGTTTAAACCATATTCATTTGGGTTAATATTATAGAGGGATAAAATATGTCTGCAGGTTTGAATGTGGTAAGAAATGTCACGTGTCCTTGAGATATGAGAATAATTTAGACACCACAAACTGACCATGGAAGTCCAGATATTCTATGAAAAGGTATGTGATGCCAGTATATCCAGAGAGAATGGACTGAGATTTGATTGGGTCAAGACCTTTGTAAATGGTAGGCCATGCAATACTGTAACAACTATCTACTTGTTCTCAGTATTTCAACAGTTCTCTAACATCCACCAGATTGTATATTTTACATTACATTTGTTTTATCCATTAGTGCCCAAAGATGTCAGTAAGGCCTCAAGTAAACTAATAATTTTCTTTCTGTAATCCCAATAAATAAATACCATAATAGTGTGCCCTTCAATGCCAGATTGGGCATAATGCTTACCCTTACTCAATGTGGATGTGTTTGAAGTAAAATGTATAAAAGTAAAGGTCACTTCAAAAACTTTTAATACACACTTATTGGTTCCAAAGTTCATGTGGGACAAAATTACTTTTTAGTTTAAACAATGTTTCCTAGAGCACTGTTGCCAGTGAAACTTAAAAAGTTCCTGATTAGGTTTTCCACTACAGAGATTTGTGATTGGGCTGATTTGTTACCTCTTGGTGGACCACAAGTATCCCCTTCTTGTATTTGTTGCCACTAATGCTGTGCCCTGGCTGCCTCTAAAGATACAATGGAGAAATAAGTGTGGAAGGGAAATAAAGTGTATTGTCCCATGCCAGTTTGGTGGCTCAGGAATTACCCTCTTAGCAGCCTTTGCAGTGTTAGGTCCCGGGTTCAAAAATCGACCATGACACTATCCATATGAAGTTTGCAGGTTCCCCCTGTGTTTGCATGGGTTTCCTACAGGTACTCCGGTTTCCTCCTATGTCCTAAAAACATGAAGTTAGGTTGATTGGCATCCCCCCAAAATTGACCTTAGATTATTTTATTGACATATGACTGTGGCTGGACACTAAATTGTGAGCCCCTTTAAAAGACAGCTAGTGATATGAATATGGACTCTGTATAGCTCTGCGTAATATGTTAGCGCTATAAACACTGTGTAATAATAATAATATTTTTAACATGGATTATCAAGGGGAAAAAGACTCAAAAAGAAACAATACAGCTACCACATCCAAGGGCTTCATTATATAAAATCTTGGTTTTGGGTTTAGCTTTGTTTTAAAGTGGAACCAAACCCTATTTATACTGACCTGTCCCCCATGTCATCACAGGGGCCACCATCATCTTCCTTTATCACTTTCTATTTCCGATCTGCCATCTTGATTAGTTGGGTCAGAATAACGTAATTCTTACGCAAGAGTGCAGGAATACATACAGTCCCAGCATTTGTGGAGAAAACTGAACATGCATAGCTTAGCAATTTTGACAAATAGAGAGAGCAATCAGGCAGGTAAGAATTGTTATTGCCTGTCCCTTTCTGCAATAAAGCCCTGCCTGGTCGCATATTTTTAAAGCGACACTTCAGTTCTGCTTTAAGTGGTGTCTGCTTATTGTTTTAAATGTCTTGACAAGCTGCTGAGGTAAGGGGTAAGTGAAAAGTTTGAAAATTGAAAATAATGCGTGAGTAATAATAAAGTGAGGGAATATCTCCCAAGCAAGAACACAAACTAATTACAATAATGTATATCTATAAAAAAAAACTACAATCAATGGTTTGGCTGGAGTTGGAATGCTAAACATTGCAACAGTGTAAACATTTTGTTTCATTTGTTTTTCTTACAATAAAGCAGTTTCATTTTACTTGTGTTTTTTAAACTGCGTTAATTAGTTAAAAGAGATCATTTAAAAGTTTCATTTGCAAACAAACGTGTTGTTTAAGTTTATTTTTCTCTGCACACAGCTGACTGCTCAAACAGCATACTGAATCACACCACAGAGGAAGATTTAATTAGGGGAAAATAATCAGAATCAAGTCAAATACAGTAAGTAATATATTTGCTGAACTTACTGTAGTTGTGGAGTCTCGTGAGGGTTAGTGATATCAGTTTTCATTTATAAACAAATAAAAATAGAAATGAAATATAAAACGCAATATATTCCTTTTTGGGTTCAGATTCTTAGTGGTGCTATCTGCAAGGAAAATTGTAATAATGTTATATTTGGATTTTTTTTTCATCCAAGTAGGATATAAGAAAACAAGGCAGCACAAATGGAAACCTTGCAAAAACATTTTATATAATACATTGCTCAGCCAAAACATTAAAGTTGTCATATACTGAGAGATTACGTAAACTGATGTAAGTATCAAAGGCTGGAATGGTCTTCCTTGTCCTATTCGGTTTGCACCTACTTTCTGCTCATTTAAAAGAACATTCAAAACCCATCTTCTGTCTCTTAAAACACTCACTACTTCCCATCAGCCCATATCTCCCCTTCTATTGTGTGATACTTTCCCTCACCTACTAGATTGTAAGCTCTTTGGGGCAGGGTCCTCTCCTCCTCCTGTGTCACTGTCAGTATCTGTCTGTCATTTGCAACCCCTATTTAATGTACAGCGCTGCGTAATATGTGGGAGCTATATAAATCCTGTTTATTATTTATAATAATAAAAAGGTACATTTTATGGTACTGCATCTGAATTTGTTACAGATTGGAAACTTTCAGAAAACAGGACCATTGAGGTACATAGTACTATTAAAAATTGCCTTTTATTCAATTATATAAAACCATAAAATACAATAAAATCTGACAACAAGTTCCACTTTAGCGCTCAATATCTTACATATCATACAATGATATCCACCAATAGGTGTATCCTCAAAAGTCCCATTTCCTGAAATTTTCCATATTAACTGACATAAAATCCCACATTTTTTCATGAAACACTTTACAGAAATCAATCTTTCCCCTGTACCTTGTTTTATTATTATTATTATTATTATTATCATCATTATTATTATTATTATTATTATTAATAATAAACAGTTTTTACATAGCGCCAACATATTAGGCAGAGCTGCACAATGAATAGGAATTGCAAATGACAGATGCATACGGTGACACAGGAGGGGGAGAGGACGCTACCCAGAAAAGCTTACAATCTAAGAGGTGGGGGAAGCAGCACATAATGGTCCTGATTTATTAAAGTTCTCCAAAGCTGTGTAGAATACACTTTCATCAGTGAAGCTGGGTGTTCCAGCAAACCTGGAATAGATCTGGTACAGGATTGAAAACTTTTGCTAACACACAACTAATGACTTTTAGGAAATCCCCTCCAGGTTTGCTGGATTACCTAGCTTCACTGATGAAAGTGTATTCTCTCCAGCCTTGGAGAACGTTAATAAATCAGGCCCAATAGGAGGTTTTATACAATAAAGAAGCCGTTTACATTGACAATGTTCTCTCTTCCGTGCATACAAAACAGTTGTGACCTTGATGAGCACCTGGTAAAAATGACAAGCATGTGCAGGCAACAAGGACTAACCTGGAGTGGCTATACCTTTTTGGTTGTATGTGGATCATACTTCCACATACCTTGGGCAAATGATTGCAAAGTCATTCACACAGCAAACATAAAATTAGCATGAACTTGACATAAACTGGAAAACAGTGGAGCTTGGTGTTCTGCACCTGATAGCCATGTTGGGCTATCAGGTGCAGTGAGTGAGAGATGTGAGAGGTATGGTGAGAGATGATTTGTGGGCAACTATGTGTATGGGCCTTTGGGCAGCAAAAGATACATTTCTGGACAACTTTGGTTCAGTAAATCAAAATTATTGTTTTTTTGATAATGATCCTCCAAAAGTCCAAAAGATACCTCCAAACATCCAACTCAAGCAATAGTAGTGTACATTATTGTGTACCAAAAAAATGTTTAGTAGCTGGATCATATCTGTAAATTCATTACCTATCCTGTGTTTATGGCTACTCGCACCACCATAGAAGCAGAATCTCCCACAGTGGATGTACACCCACATTTAACAGCATTTTGTTACTTAAAGCACTGTCTATTGTAAACCATTGCAATAAAAAATGTTTTTGGCTTTTTTGGATCTTTTCCTGTACTTAAGTGCTGCTCAGTGCTGCCTCGGGTTTCTTTTACAGCCACTTTCTGTCTACATGCACTCTACCAATGGCTGCATAGTATTTCTCATTTTGGGTTTCCCAGTGTACCCTGTTTGTATAACGGCCCTAATTCATTAAAGCCCTCGAAGGCTGGAGAGGATACACTTTTATCAGTGAAGCTGGGTGCTGGAACGGATTTCCTAAAAGTAATTTGCTAGTAAATGTTTTGAATCCTGGAACAGATCTATTCCAGGTTTGCTGGGTCACCTGAGTTCACTGATGAAAGTTTACCCTCTCCAGCCATGGAGAGTTTTATTAAATCAGGCCCAATGTGTGGATGTAAATCATGCTGATCACCAGTAAAGTGATGTTATTTCAGCTAAAAGGACAGCATAATTTACACTGCCCATTCATAAAAGTGGGGATCAGCTAACAAAACTAATTAACTAGTGGCCAGTGTTTACTAATGGTATTATAAAATGGTAATCAGCGCTATGATAGCCAAAAAGAATTTGCCTGAAAAGATTTTGCCACTTTGAAAGTAGAGAACAATATTGGCTAAAATGAAGATCAGCGGTATTAGTTTTAACACCCAGATTGCCACTTTTTTAATTGCTCTCCACCAAAAGTGACCATTGGGGCTTGCTACTCATGCTACACTCAAACATGCCATTCAAGTAAATGGAGCTTTTCAGCATAAATTTAGATTAACTATGGTACAGTGATCAAAGCACTAATCAACACATAAAAACAAAATTGCACTGAGAAATCTAGTGTTAAAAAAGTGAAACTACTTACTGAATCATACCACAGAGGAAGATTTATTTAGGGAAAAACACAGTAAGTAATGTATTTGCTGAACTTACTGTAGTTGTGGAGTCTCGTGAAACTTGGTGATACCAGTTTTCATTCTCAAACAAATGTAAAAAAAAGAAATGAAATATAAATATTGCAAAAAAAAATTCCCCTTATAAATCTAGTATTAAAAAAGTGGCAATCAAAAAAAAGGCAAAAAAGAGTTTTAGAGATTTATTTTTAAGTTTATTTTTTCTTTAAGAGCCATGGCTGGGACTTCCATTCTTCTTGCATTTAATCATTACGACTAAGTTCTAATAAAATAATGA
This sequence comes from Pyxicephalus adspersus, assembly GCF_032062135.1. Classification (NCBI taxonomy): domain Eukaryota; kingdom Metazoa; phylum Chordata; class Amphibia; order Anura; family Pyxicephalidae; genus Pyxicephalus; species Pyxicephalus adspersus. The sequence goes on along the minus strand of NC_092858.1, from coordinate 152,802,989 downwards.
TTGATAGCTCGAGCCAGATGCCAATCAGTTTGTCATAATCACCTTTTTCCTTCGTAGGCTCCATCTGTTCATCATCCAGCATTGCAGACCATTGAAATTTCAAATAGAAATAGATTCATGCTGTCTGCAGCTCTTTACGCTGATTATAACAAATTTCAATTCCAGCTGCTGTGATAAATGTAAATGTTTTTTTCTGATAATCCTGACTAGGGTGCGTGGAAGAGCGGTACTAAGAATAAGGCCTAAAGGCCATGACTACCAGTGCTGCCTTAAAGTGGCTGTACTTTATAAAAGAAAAAAAATTGTATAAATCCTGCCGAATTAAAAATAAAAAGAAATTGACGGTTTTATCCATTTTTTTTTTCCAATCTTTCTTGATTACAATATTAAAAATTCCCATTGATCTGGCCATGATTGACGATTGGCCATGACAGTGAAATGCATACTAACCTAAGCTCTGCTGTGTTGCCACTGCTTTGTGTGTTTTTATACAAACTAAAGTCATTTTTACATTATGTTCCTTGATTCCTACCGAATCATGGGAAGTTACCCTGGCCACTTACTGCACTGCCAATTAGCCCTGCCCACTACTCCAGGCCATGCTGGACTCAGAAAAAGAAAATGGGTCGAGTGATGTTTTATTTGACAAGGGATTTCTATCTATCTCTCTCCACTTCTGAGCTTTACAAAGCCCTACTAGAAAGAACAGGTGGACACCACCACTTTCTTTGTTACACTTCTAAACTAGTAAATTAAAGTTGTAGGAGATGCTTCACACACAATTAGTAATATGCATATATACATTACCATACCCAGATATGTGTAGCAATTTTAAGATAATCAAAAAAAAAAAACACAGAGGGTTTTGTGGGGAAGAAATAAAACATTTACTGCACGTTGTTGTAGTAAAGATTTTGATTAACAATAATATTGGATTTAGGCCACTAGGTGGCACTAGACAGCAAACTTCTAACACAAAATCAAACAAATGGGGCTGAAACTGTCCAAAAAGTTTTGTAAAGTTGCAGCCTTATTTCTATTTCAACGCGTTTCGCCAGAAAACTAGACTTCATCTGGGGTATTTAGGCTTGTGATAAATAATACATGGATGTGTGATTGGATCCAACAGACTTAGTTAGACCAAGACAACAAAAGAAGAAAAAGTATATCAAGGATTTTCTGAAAGGGTGATCAAAATGAAAATATATTATACAATAATATTGTTAATTAAAATCTTTACTTAAACAACATACAGTGATTGATTTGTTTACTGCCAAAACCCTCTCTGTCTCTCTTGATTATATTACATTTACATTTACAAACTATAGAATAATGCTATGTCTTTTCTTCATCCTCAATCTGGTGAATGGACAGTAAAGGAGCAGCAGCATAATGATAAGGTCATCCTTCTGTTCATCCTGCCCTCTCTCTTCCCTATTAATATATTCTTTGTCAGCACATTTGTATGCAGCACACCTAACTGGCTCATAATTCTGCATGTTCTTTTCTCATTTTATGCATTGCATACAGAAAATTGCAAGAAGCTGATATCAAGTCAGGAACTTACACTAGTTGCATTAAAATATACATTTAATGATTCATTAGGAAATACAGAGCTGCATCAATTTGTATCATTTATTAATCTGCCTAGACTTCAGTTTTAATATAAATATCTGAAACAATATTATTCTCATTACCATTTATTTAACTAAATTATGTATCCCTGGTAATTCTCATCTGCCCATCTTCCTCCCTATATAAAATACTACTTTAAAACTCCAGACACCATAATAGCCACTAGAAACAAGCACTTATTCTTCTAAAAACTTTCTCCTGTTCCAAAGTAAAAAATTCAACTTTCAGCTTTCTTTGATGTCCCCATTTCCCCTGAAGAAGCCTATCTGGTGAAGTGCGTCAGGTATGCATTCCTGACATAAACCTGAGCAACTCAAACTGAACATATGAGGAAAAATGCATTATCAAGGGGTGCCTTTATAACCCTGTGAGTCACATCGGGTAGGGGTTTCATAGATAAGAATTGAAGAAGTTGCAAAATAAAAATTGGAGACCTTAGTCCTGCACCCAAGCTTTCCTATTGGTTAAGAAGCTTGTCCATCACAATTGAGGACCAAAAAGGCTTCATGAAGCTTCTGAATTTACCTAAAGGTTGCAGTTTCTATTAAAGTATACTTTTATTTGTGTTTTTAGTTATGTGCTCAATTTATTAGCACTTTGCTTTATTTCTAATTTTGGACCAGACTTTATATTTAATATATTCCAGGTCAGATCTCTTTATAGCATACCCATCTGTGAACAATAATAGAACAACATATGCCTATTCAAATGTTGTCATTAAAACATGTATATATCATCTTAAAGTAAAAAAGAATATAAAGTAATTACATTCTACTCCCAGGCCTTATTAACATACCATTACTGCTTAATATGTTTCTACAGAATGGATTGTAATGAGTGCTGCATAATATTTGCATAACGTTTTTATCTGAAAATCTCTATGCAACCCCAGTAAAAGGAGGTGATACTGGGATCACATGTCATAAAACATACAAAGCACAAAGGTTCAGACACTGGGGGTTCTGCTATAATAGACTGTGGAAGGGATAATCTGCATGATTTTTAATCTCTAAAATCCCCCCCTCCCAAAAAAAAAAAACTGTTGGTATGACAAGTGCTCTGATTTCTGGACAAAACAAAGACTAATTCATTTATAATGACCCAACCTGTGGGTTTGGGATAATCTGCATGATTTTTAATCTCTAAAATTCCCCCCTCCCAAAAAAAAAAAACTGTTGGTATGACAAGTGCTCTGATTTCTGGACAAAACAAAGACTAATTCATTTATAATGACCCAACCTGTGGAATACCTGCAGCCCTTTCATAATCCATCTAGGGTCCTTACTTTAAGCTTCTTTTTTATTATTATATGGTCCATATAGCACCATCATATTATGCAGCGCTGTACAAAGTCCATAGTCATGTCACTAGCTCTCCCTCAAAGGAGCTCACAATCTAATGTCCCTACTATAGTCTTATTAACCCAGCCTAAGGGAGGCCAATTAAACTAACTGCATGTTTTTACAACTGCGTAAAAACATCTGGAAATACATTTTTAGGCTTTTATAAAAGGTGTTTCCAGATGTTTTTGAAGTGTGCAAAGCCACTTGATATGGTTGAAAAAGTAGCAAGGTTCATTTCTAGCCAAGATATAGAATAAAGAGCAACCAGGTGCATTATTAGCCCACATGTGGTTGGAAAGACAGCCAGGTGCATTGGTAACCCTGATGTGGTTGGAAAAGTAGTCAGGTGCATTACTAGCCCAGATGAGGAACAAAAAGCAGCCAAGTGCATTGCTAGCCAAGATGAGAAACACAGGGCAGCCAGGTTTATTGTTAGCCCAGATGAGGAACAAAGAGCAGCATGGTGTATTATTAGCCCACATGTGGTTAGAAAGGCATCCGGGTGCATTGCTAGCACAGACGAGGAACAAAGAGCAGCCAGGTGCATTGGTAGCCCAGATATGGAACAAAGAGCAGCTAGGTGTATTGTAAGCTCACATGTGGTTGAAAAGGCAGATGGGTGCATTGCTAGCTCAGATGAGGAACAAAAAGCAGCCAGGTGTATTATTAGCCCACATGTGCGTGGAAAGGAAGCCAGGTGCATTGGTAAACCTGATGTGGTTGGAAAGGTAGCCAGGTGCATTGCTAGCCCAGATGAAAAACCAATAGCAATCAGGTGTATTATTAGCCCACATTGCTAACCCTAGATGAGAAATAAAAGGCAGCCAGGTGCATTGCCTGCCCAGATGAGGAACAAACGGCAGCTAGGTGCCTTGGTAACCCTGATGTGGTTGGAAACATAGCCAGGTGCATTGCTAGCCCAGATGAGGAACCACTAGTAGTGTGGTGTATTATTAGCCCACATGTAGTTGAAAAGGCAGCCAGATGGATTGCTAGCCCAGTTGAGGACCAAAGGACAGCCAGGCACATTGTAAACCCTGATGTGGTTAGAAAGGCAGCCAGATGCATTGCTAGCCCAGATGAGGAACAAAGGGCAGCCAGGTGCATTGGTAACCCTGATGTGGTTGGAAACGTAGCCAGGTGCATTACTAGCGCAGATGAGGGGCAAAGGGCAGCCAGGCACATTGCAAACCCTGATGTGGTTGGAAAGACAGACAGGCACATTGCTAGCCCAGGTGAGGAACAAAGGGCAGCCAGGTGCATTGCAAACCCTGATGTGGTTAAAAAGGCAGCCAGGTGCATTGCTAGCCCAGGTGAGAAACAAAGGGAAGCCAGGTCCCTTGCTAACCCTGATGTGGTTAGAAATCTGGGTGATCCAGCAAACTTAGAATGGATTTCTTAAACGCACTCAGGTTTTCTGTATCACCCAGGTTTTCCCATGATAGTCACTCTTATAAAGTCTTGGAAAGTTTGCTAAATCAGGCCCCATGAGTTGTGGTAAAAATGTAAATTAAAAATAACATTTTTTTGAATGGTTTCTAACTTAACTATGATATGTTGATCAGCATATTTGTTCTAGATCAGTGACTTAGACAGTATTGAAGGAGCAGAGTTGACATATAAGCCAGGCAACTAGCATCTTTTCAAGGAGGTCAACAAGTCCCCTAATACTATAATAAAGGTTTAGTTTACTGCGAACATAGAGGTGATGCTGGTTTGTTTTTTGTCAAGTACCGTAACTTATTCTTTCAATATAATATGAGTATGAAAGCGTGTACAATCAATCACTACCAGCAGCATATAAACAATACAATTAGTATTGATTTAAAAACACAATAATCTCCTCAGCACAAAAATCATGGCTAAAACAAGGATAGATCTTAGAGGCAACATAATAACTACAATCTTCAACAAATAAGTGGATTTAATTGTGTAGCCAAACGTACTAATAACACAAATCACTGGAAAGAGTTCTGCATTGCAGTAAGGATTGGGGTTAAAAGGAGCTATTTGTAAGCTGTGTGGTATGAGGTCAGAGTGTCTTTTTAGATGGTGTTTTAATTTACACATACTTATCTGGAATTATCTTTTGCTTTTAGTGATAGAAGGATCCTGCCATTGCAGGACATAGTCCTCTTTGCTTATGGGGTTGGACAAGATTGGTTTTGGACCCTTTGTCCCGGTATTCCTTTAAATGGAGCTAAAGTATTCTCCATGAGTACTTATTTGTTACACATTTTGGAGTCAAGTGTATAAAAAGCTGTGTTTCTCCTGAGGAAGCGATTCTATCGAAACGCGGAGAGAAACACTTATAAAAGAATACGCTAACTCGGTGCTTGTTGCATAAGCACAAAGTGCTTTTTTGTGGCAGTTTATCTGTTTTTTATTGTATTACGTGCATAAATAAAAGATGTGTGTTTTTAAAAAAAGAGTGTAAAAAAAAAGTCTTATCATGTGATTATTTTCATGTTGTACCATCTACAGCAGCGTTAGCCAACTGGTGGTCCGCAGAAAAATTACCCTTACTTTTACCATTACACATAACACATGCAATTACCCTCCCACAATCCCCTTCCCTGGCACACTCACCTACATTCCCCTTATCTATTCATTCACTTCTCCATTTCCCTTCTTTTTTTCTTCTCATTCATTATCATCATTGTTCTATTCCTCTATTCCTTCCGTTTATTCTTCAATTCCAAACCCTCTTCATCAATACTTTGCCCATCATACTACTTCTTCCATATTTAATCCTCACACATCCTACATTTCTTCTCCCCATCCCTACTGATCTTTTCATTTTCATTCATTTGGACCCCTCCGCTCTTTTTCGTTTTCTGCAAGTTCTGCAGACTTGTAAAAGACAGAAGCACCGGCTCTGGCTGGCTCGCCCCCCAGCGGGGTCCTTGTCCTGACTCCGCTAATCATGTCTCCTGTATGGAAACAACTTTTATTGTGTCCACAGAAAGCATGGGTGAGTGGGCAGGTTCTGGCATCATGACAACACTTACTTTGAGTGACACACAGCTACCTACGTATGACCGGGCCAGGTTCCGGTCTCGCTTTCACTACGCACGTTTTTTAAAAAAAATTCATAATGGTCTGCGGGACTTAAATTTATGAATTTAATGGTCCGTGAGGTCCGAAAGGTTATGACCACTGATCTACAAGGTCTATTTTAATTGTTTTAAACATAGTCATCTGATGGTAAACGACTATGCTGGAGCATCCACCAAGCACTTAGGAACCATTGGATTTGTAGAGTGGGTCAACAGTTGTCACGTTAAGCCTACATGTGTTCCCACACATAATCCTGGCTGGCATTCTTCTTACAGTTTTCATAATAAACTGACAAGAGGGCAGAAGCAGAGAGCTACTTCCAAAAAAAGCCATGCAAGAATGTGAAAAATGGAACCACTTAAGGACAAATAAATTGTATTTGTATAATTCTGCTTTAGATGAAAAAAGTCCCTTCGGAGTTCAGGTATAATTTAGGAAGCAAGCATTGGAGTTCAGTTCTTTTATTTGTAAAATAATTAAAGGGCAACCACAGACAAAAAAGTAGAGGGAACAACTAGTATACAAGCTAATAAATTAAAAAAAAAAAAAGAAAAAGGCACAGAAAGCTATAACAATTTTTTTAGAGATGATAGTGTTTTTGTTTTTTGGAGGGAGGGAGGCTAAGTTTACAACCACTTTATTCTAATTTGCTTGTTTAGGTCTTTTTCACAATTGCTGTTATCTAAATCTCAGAAAAGTTCCAGCTGAATGGAAATGGTAGATAAGAAAAAATATTATTCAATGTTTTTTCATACTTACAATAATTAAATCATATATCAGTGTGTATTTTAGACCTGAACATATGTAAAATATTACACAAAACATCTGCCTAAACAAAATAACTTTAATTCATAGCGTCATTGGGTCTGAGTTAATAAAGCTCTCTAAGGCTGGAGAGGATACACTTTTATCCGTGAAGCTGGGTGATCCAGCAAATTTGGAATAGTTCAGGCCTCAAAACATTTGCTGGCAAATTGCAAAAAACTTTGAAGAAATCCATACCAGGTTTGCTGGATCACCCAGATTCACTGATGAAAGTGTATTAGGCCTCAAAACATTTGCTGGCAAATTGCAAAAAACTTTGAAGAAATCCATACCAGGTTTGCTGGATCACCCAGATTCACTGATGAAAGTGTATTCTCTCCAGCCTAGGTGAGCTTGTTTTTTTTAAAAAAAAAATTTATTTTTTATTAACAATAAATCAGAAGGAGGAGGGGGGGCAAAAAAATGGGAAAGAGAGTGTCTCAGAGAATTTAGAGTCCTGGAAATCTCAAATGGCGATAGATCGGGAAAAAAGTCCCAACTCAAGTGTTCATGGCTCGGTCCAAAAAGGCATTAAATATAAATGACAGATAGTGGTGAAACAAGATAAACACATCAAGTCGGGTAGCCCTGTATGCCTGAGGGGTATCTATTAGAAACCCTGATACAATAACTCTGTACTCGCCATCACATCCCCACACAAAGTACAAAACATTCAACCAATCAGGATTTTATATTTGTTGGATTCCTAGGGGCCAGGGGGCCCAGGTGGACAGAAATTTATCAGTTTTGTCATGGATTCCTGAGGCGAGATCCTCCATAAGCTTGATTTTGTTCACCTTATAAAACCAAAATGTAACGGTAGGTGGTTCGGCCTGGCTCGGCCTTCTTCCACAACTCCGGAACACACAGCCTTGGTGAGCTTTAATAAATCAGGCCCATGGACTCTGCAAGACCTCTAAAGGTGTTTTGTGGTATTTGGGGCCAAGCCTCTGTCTGCCTTTTTCCCAGAGCGCATCCTCTGCTATCTCTTCCCCTGGTAAATTACACATAACCACCATCTACATGACCTAAAAGAAAATGTCATTCATCGAACCATACTATCTTATTTTATTGCTTCGTGGTCCATGGTCCTGTTCTAACACTCAAGCTCCTATGTAAGTGCTTTCAGCAGTGGACAGGGGTCAGCATGGGCACTCTGACCCATTTGTGGCTACACAATCCCATTATCTGTGAGAACAGTGTGATGCACTGCCAGTTGTCACGTGTGTTACTGTAGCTCTTCTTGTACAAAACTATGATTATTAAGGATAATATGCAAAACAATATGAATATTTCAATAATATTATTTCAACCTGAAAGTTCTAAGGTGTTCATTAGGGAAAGAATTAAAACACAACCATTGAGTACAAAATGGTATATTAAAACATATACAAAATAATATATGACAGAAAAGAGTTAGAACATTACACAAACATAAACACAACACTACAAATTACAAAAAGGGCCTACTCGCATTAGTTAGCCTCCTTTGGCCAGAACCATTGTGTGCCCCCCCCCCCCTGGGTCACACCTATTTTCTTTTATCTACTGCTCCCTCCTTTGTCCTCCTTTTGGAGCTGGTTTTACAACCCCTCTTTGTTGTGTAAATCTCTCTAGTGTTATGTCTCTAAAAACATAAACAATAAGTCCTTCCCCCCTGGGCCACAACTAGTTTGTCAACATTGATGGCCCCAATAAGAATCCTCTTCCAGGTATTATAATAGGATACTGGAATTCCAACTGTCCCATCCAAATGTGGTATAACACAAACAATGGATTTATCAGGTTGTTACCATCAAATGTTGTTTCTGCCATGATGACTAAAGCTGCATACACATGTGTAATTATTGTCCTTGAAAAGGATCTTTCATGATCTGCCAGGACCGTCATTCGGACGATGGATGACAGGCGCTGTACACACACCAGATTCAGACATGGACGAGAACAATTGGACGTGTTTACGTAGCTTTAGACAGAAAGAGAAAAAAACTTGGATGCAAAGGATTTACAAACAAAAGCTTACAAACTTTGGCCAATACAACCAATACACTATTACAAGTCCTGTTATACATAAACAAAGGGTATATGGAATTTATAATACAAAGGGATATGAATTAATTATTTTTTGGCCATACCCTGGAAATCTTACATTCTATGGCATCAGACCAGACAGGCTAGACTGACCATTCTGGAGATGCTTCAGACCAATCTTCTAGCAATTATAGTCTTCCTAGTCACCCATTTTCTTCCTTCCAACACCTCACGTTTAAGAACTGACTTTCTGTCTAATATGTCTCACCCCTTGAAAGTACCAGTGTTTTATTGTTTTAGCTGATTGGTGTGTATTACCTTTAAATTTGTCGGAATGACTGCTAATCCAATCCAAAACATTGCAGGAGTGGTATTGTGTCTACTTATAGGTCTATACTACTTACATACATTTTAGTGGTCCCCACCTGCCGGTATCCGTCTTCTCATATTTACTGTCCTATGCTTTGCATTCGGGTTCCTTGTCCATACTCCACACTGCTCCTCTAATCTTAGCCAGGGACATATTATATGATCCAAGGTATCCTTTCCCTGCCTGAAGAGGTATTTCAACCCAAATAGCTCATCACAAAGTTATATGGTATATTACGGTATATGTGCTCTGGCATCTCCTGCCTTTTACAAATGCATACCACTTGGATCTAAACACAACTCTCTATGTAGCAGAAAAGATAACAATATTTTGCAAATATTCCTATTACTCGTTGGAGGATATACATTTCAGAGATTAAAAAAGGGATATAAGTGTCAGGTACAGCACAACATACACATTTCAGTTGTACAAATGTGACATGCTCAGAGGTAGAGTGTTTGCACAAAGCTCCTTCTCACCGCTGTGTGGTTTTATTACTGTAATAATAATCCCAATGATACAACTACATGAGGTTTATTATTGTGTTTTATGACTGGCGCAGTTATCGAGCATGACAGCAAAGGAAAAAATAAAAATGAAGAACAAAGTTCTTTGTCAAAGCAGGAAGACAAAGGCTAAATAACATGAAACATGTTGTATGTATCTTCCAGAACCTGCAGCTAACAGATCTATGTAAGAATCAGACATCTTAAGGCTGTAGTGGTAACTATGTTCTTCCAAAAATCACTCATAGTACCATATAGGGAGGAAAAACGGGAATGTATGTATAGGTAATAAAGAAAGTTGGGTGTATTTATAAATGGACAAGATATGAAAATAATGCTGTACATTTAACATAGTACAGTGACAGTGATGGCTGCAAACCTCACCCCTAAAGTCATCATCTAATGTAAAACAAAAATTGGGGTTTTAATTGGTCCAATATTTCACTCATTCATTATATTTCAGAAGTTATCACTATATTTACAAATTTTTTATTAAACATATATCCATTACATTACACATTAAAAAAGGCCACACTGGTAATAAGATATTGTCATCTAAACAGCAAAAAAGCTATCAATTCTGATAGTCACCATCTTAGCGCGTTTCCAATATCTTCGTCAGGAGGTGCGTCAGGAGGTATATATATATATATATATCAATATTAAATAACACTTGATTTCCTACAAAATACATATTATTCAAAGATATATATTTTTTTGTAACCACCAAAATGTATTTCAGAATTAATCAAACATATAAGTCCAAAATTGTTTGAAACATGTTGAGGTGGTGACTATCAGAATTGATAGGTATATTGCTGTTTTGGATGGGCAATATGTTTTTCCTAGTGTGGCTATTTATTCCCACTTGTCTTTATTGTGCATTATGTGGATATATATTAAATAAAAGCTTTGTAAACATAGTGATAAATTCTAAAGAATAATGAATAAGTGAAATATTGGACCACATAAAACCCCAGTTTTTGTTTCTCATAGTTTCTTAATGTTGTGCATTGGTAATCCAGAAAGTTATCTGATTGACTTTGGGGATCTGGAAGAAATTAGCAAAATTATTATCTTTTAATAGGGTTCCCTCAAAGTGTTCCTCTAGATCACAAGTACTCAAATCCAGTCCTTAATGGCCAGGATCATAGACATCAGTAAATAAAGTAAACAATGGTATACAAAGTTAGGCTGCTTACACAAGTACAATAATTGACGTTGGAAATGAACGATTCACGAAAGATCGTTCAGTAATCGTCAACAAAAAATTTTTTTGATAGGGCGACGATCGTTCGTAAATCTATTGTGTGTATGGTCGTCAGTGATGGTGGATTGTTCTGCGGTACACTTTCTCCTTTACATGTCACTTCCTGCATGGTTCAAACGATCGTATCTAGCGTGTGTACATTATTGGTGGATTATTATTATTATTATTATTATTATTATTATTATTATTAATAAAAGGATTTATATAGCACCAACATATAACTCAGCGCTGTACATTAAATAGGGATTGCAAATGACAGACTAATACAGACAGTGATACAGGAAGAGAGAATTATATTTGAACGATCATATTGTTACAGCATGTACAGAATTGTGCACAATACAATCGTTTAAAATAATCGTGCGTAATCGTTAGTCGTTTGTTTTCTAATGAAAATTATTGCACCTGTGTACCAAGCTTAATTTGGCCTTTTTTAAATGGTGTCTTTTTCAAGATTAGCAGCTTTAGAATATTATTAGAATAAATCTTTTCATTGTATGCATAAGGAAATGGCACCTCTGAGATATAGCCAAGGGCACTTCCTTAAGGTAACACCTAAAAGTAATCCCACCTCAAAGGCCAAAAGCACGTGCTGGTCAGGTTAGGAATATGCCTTGATTATTTAGACAAATCACTGGCTTCTCTTAGTGCCAACAATCACAATCTCTATTCAAGTCTAATGCAGTTCTCAATCATCTTCAAAAAGCATTGAAATACCTGGCATAATAATAATAATGTAATATGAAGTACCTTTTAGAACAGAGTACAAAGAATATTTTTATAAAATATCACATATAACATATTGAATTTATATGAAAACCATTTTTACTGTTCACAGTACCTTGCACTACATTATGTCAGGTCACAAATCCAGTTGTTAAATTCTTCATGTTTACCTATACCCTTCCTAACTCATTATGGACATTTTTTGTTTTACAGATCTAGTCAAGTACAGAAGTTTGGAAGATTAGTATTTTAGAAAATGGTTGTAGCATGGTAAGCTATTTGCATAAATTTGACGGATAACATTTTACATGTGATATGAGCCTTGCATATGCATAAAAATATTTTTCCTAATTCTGTTGTATGTCTGTACACATAATATTGTTATTTAGCAAGAATCTAGACTTTGATTGCACAGTATGTTGCCTTGTCCGTTTGTCAATGTTGACCTTTTTTTTTTTGCAAGTTTTAAATTTGGAATGAGTGAATGCCATTTTTGGAAAGTCTGGATTGCCAGTCCCAGTAAGGGGAACCTGAAAAAGGGCTTTCTGTTACTGAGTTTGAGTTAGGGGTTGTGTATACAGAAAACAGAGTTCCCATTTTTGAAAAAATGTTAGATTAGACAGAGCCCTATTCCAAAAAGGGATAGGCAATGACCCTTTTGCATTTATCATTACTTCCTGCAGCTTCCCCTGCATTTGCCAGGCCTGAATGAGGTCCCACTGAGTTACATAATCCTGGCCAATCAAGATGTCCAAAGATGTCCAAAGATGATATCTAAAAAAAGAGAAAGGAAGAAGATGGTGCAATTGAGCGGGACAGGTCAGTATAGCGGGGTCATTAAATGCACCTTAGAAGTAAGTCAAATGCAGGTCAGAAGGATGTCAACTGTACCTTTGAAGAAAGTATTTCAAGTTTATTTTAAAAGGAAATTTAGTGCACAGGGCAGCACATTGCATTTGCCCATCTACACAATCCCGAACAAGGAGTTGTAGCTAATCAGAAGCAGGAATTACTTTCTTCTACTTCCTGTGGGGTTAAAGATGATTTCCATATTTTTTCTATATTTGTACATTTTCTTATTTTTCTACAGTTTCAATGCATCAAGACAATTGTACTGTAATGTGTTAAGTAAATGAAGTTGCAACAACAAGACAAACTGAGGTTCCAATTCTGTTTTAATTTGCAGGTTTGAAACCAACACGTTTTATTCAATGCAGCCTCCCCATCCTAGAGCAATGATATTAAAAAGATATTAAAAAGCCATAAAAGTAATTCCTGGACAGATTACTGACATGCGATCACATTAAAGTTTCAATGAATGTTATTTGCTTCTGCTACTTAGTTCTTAAAGTGACTATGTAGTCACTGCAAGAAAACAGGAATGATATAGCCTGGAAAAAGAGAAGGCTTTAAATACTTAAGTATCCTGCCCTCTGTCCTGCTAATTTCTTGGTGTATATAAATATATATATATTGTAGTAGACGGAGACATATGATGCCGAATTCAGAGGGTATTTGGCATCATGTACCTCAGTTTCTCATGAAAAGGGATTACAAATGTTTGAAAAGGGCCATGAGTATTTGTATTGCCACAGATTTGTGTCCCTCCTTGGTATCCAATTCCTGTGTTCCTAATGAATTGAATATATAACATAATTAATACATTAAAACCCTGCATATATAGACACCTGTACCTTTCCCTTGTTCCTAGTCAGCTTGTAAGGGGCCTACATTCTCAAAGCTGTTTATTTTATTAAAATTATTATTATTATTTTATTATTATTAATATTATTATATTTAAATAGCTTTAATGAGTTTACAACCTGTCATTAGGTAGCAGTATGACTTCAAAATATGTAAAATGCTTCATTTTATTTTTCATATAGATAGCTAAGTACAGAGCAAAGTACATCATAAAGTTGGACCAATTATTATATTGACCAGCAAGGTCCAAACTAAAGGACGGTTCAGACCTGCTTCAGGATTGAGCTATCCCCCATGGCTCCAGGCGGTTGGCACAAGTATTGGTACCACTCACTGCTGCCCCATTCATTCTTCATTGGGCTGCTGATTTGAGAAGCTACATGTACATGTGATAGCAGTTCCCTGTAATTAAAAAGCAGTATGCCAACCACAACTTTATGGCCAGTATGAACATCCCCTAGAATAATCCTTTTCCCTGCAAGTTCAGAAAGCCAGGGGTGCCTGGAGGGGTCTGCAAATTCCCAATTCAGCTCCACTTCTGTGGATCTTTTGTAATTATTAAGCCTTTAACTTCTCCTGTGTGAATTTCCATAAGGATAGTTAGAAACTGCTGATGTGGGTAGATGTGGAATACCCCAGTAAATGCATCTGACAAAGTGCTGAAAGCAGCTAAAAGTAAACAATATATCCAATTTTTAGACTATTTTACAAAAGTTTCAGAAGTAGCATCGTTGCTAATAGGGAGAAGCAATGAGTGTCCCCAAATATACCTTATAAAACCTGTACAACTACATTATGTGGTTTTTTTATGGCTAAAGTGCAGGTATTTTATAGCAGTGATAAATGCAGGTGTAAAACATGGACAAGAGTTAATACAAATTTACTGTGAAGTAGCTGAAGGCTGGAGGACTTTTTTTGTAATATCTGGCACTAAAATGTCATTGACTGATAAGCAGGTTGGAATCAATCCAATATTAAAGAACAGCTAAACCTAAAAGGCATTTTGCCTTGCATAAAAGAACTGCTAATCTCTTTCAGAAATAAATATGCTAGTTTCTAGAGCTTTGAGAAACTTCGATGAGGATTTATCAAAACAACATGCTAAAAGCCTTTTTTGTTGTAAAGCTTTAAAATTTAGCTAGGAATAATTTAAAAAGTGACTCCGACCTGATCTTTGGAGAATAGGGTGGATTACATTACATACATTTGACAGTCCTATTTATGGTCAGGTAAAAGCCACCAGAGTGATATATATGCATAAAAAGGGAAAAGTGATTGTTGTGTGTTTTTTTTTACTTTAAATATCTTACCTCTACATTTTTGGTTACCATTAAAAGCCTAATTCCAGCAAAAAAAGGTTTTGTTTTTTTTTTCACATGAGATTTCCCCACTTTTTCCATGTAGTCACTCAAACATGAAGTTTGCAATAGCTGCACATACTAAGGGAAGAACAAATTTTCACTGGACTTTTGCTTTAAACAGAACAACAATTACTCAGAATGCATATTAGCTATTTTTTCTTTGTATTTTAACTTAATGTTATGCCAGTCCCGGAGTAGTGGCTGGGCACTCAGTGACAGCATTTAATACAAAAAATAGTTCAGCAGATGTTTTCACTCCAGAAACAAACCCTGAAGGCGATAGACCTAGTTTTAGAATAAAAGATCGCTGTCATTTGTCAACTCTCATCTGAAGATGTGAAATCTGCAAGGTGTGAGTATAAATATACTTCTCGCAGCTGTTAGAGTGCCAATTGACAGAAAATAGAAAATGAGAAATTTACACACCATATGTTACCTGAACAATCTACAATATCTGTCCGTCTATCTATCTATCTATCTATCTATCTATCTATCTATCTATCTATCTATCTATCTATCT
>NC_092858.1:152779645-152787550 GCF_032062135.1 Pyxicephalus adspersus | reverse complement strand
CTTGGAATGTACCTGCCTGGCTGTCATACTGATCCTTTGTTGTCAGTACTTTTGGTACCAATCTAGCACATGTATGCATGTCTGGAGCTCGAACTAAGGTTGCTTCATTCATATTAATAGTCAGTAAATCTGAAAGTCCTGATGACATTGGATCAGGACAATAGACAAGCAATTCAAGCTGTTCAGCAATAGCAGGCCTCATAGTTCACTCGTTTCCGGTTTCTTTTATACACCAAATACTTATGTCTAACAAACTTTAAAAAGCTTGAACCCTTTGTTTGTAGAGAACTATTCCTCGTCCTAATCTTTATGTTTCTCTCCCCACTAGTACCAAGTTCAGCAAACACTTTTCACAGTTGGTTTAGCTGATGAAGTGTTTCCAATTTCCATTCTTGGTAAGTGAGCACTGCAAAATACCTTACTCAAATCACTTCATCTACAATTGTCTCTATTTTCTCTGTTTGAACTTTAAGCTTCAGTACAAGATGGTGTAACACTTGATTTTGTTTTGCTATTAACTGCTGTATGAGTTTGAGAGACACTAACATCTCTGTATTTGCATTCCTTGAGCACCACGATGCTCGGAAATTACATTTATAAGTCTTGGTTCTGCTTTCCTAAGATAAAAGTACACAGTCTTGTTTTAATGGAGGCATAACTTTGTTACCTAAAGTTGGTATTTTTTTAATTTATTATTACACAGTATTTATATAGTGCCAAAATATGACACAGAGCTTTACTAAGTCCATAGTCATGTCACTGGCTGTCCCTCAAAGGGGCTCACAATCTAATGTCCCTACTATAGTCATGTGGCATTAACAAAGTCCAAATCCATCTTTGGGAGGAAGCCAACTAACCTAACTTCATGTTATATCTATGTAGATAGAGCTTCAAACCTGGGAAAATAGTGAGTATATAGCTGCATCCAGGACATACTAACTATTAGGTTTCAGACAGCATGTCTGTAAGAGGCCCTAATCTCCAGTTTGGATAGATGAGGAGGCTGCACATTAGGTCATATTTTATTATCAAACTATTTACCTCTAGTATAAACAGTCCAAAAGTGCATCACAAATAGACCCCGGATAAAAATGACATTCAAAGTCACCTAAAGTCCTTAGATGCGATCAATCAAATAATCCCATTCAAAGGTATCAATATTGCTTAGCACAAAACCAAAAAAAATCACTCACAGCTCACCAGAAAAATCAGAACAAGCTATTGGCAATCCAGCATACGTATATCCAAAGAACTCCACGGGTGTGAATTTAAGTTTACCAGAACATGATACACAGCACAAGATTTGGAATAGGGCACAGTGGGCCCAACTTATTAAAGCTCTCCAAGACTGGAGAAAACTATCATGAGTGAAGCTGGGTGATATAGCAAACCTGAAATGGATCTCCTAAAATCAGAAAAAAATAGGGGCATTCCAGGTTTGATAGAGCACTGATATACCTGACCCAGTGTATAACTCATTCTTTTGTACTGTTATATGGGAGCAAACATGGCTCATCTGATTATCATCCTATAAGGAGAATGAAAGAAATTACTTTTAAAGGATAGATTTGATGGCTGAAAGCAAAATCTGTTTTTTTTGTCCCTGTACTGTCTACTCATAAATACAATTATCATTTAATCTATTGGGATCAGGTAATTGTCCTATAAAGGTTTGGAAACATTGTCAGCAGCTTAGTTAAAAAAAAGAAGACATGTTCTACATTAAGCCTTTATTCTAGCGCATACAGATACCAAAGTCCCTGCAGATTTTCTGTAAACCTATGGGATCATCTACAGACAATTAAACTTTGTCTGTGTGCACTGCTGAACATCCTGTTAGTAAATCACTGAAGAAGAAAACCTCATATGCAACAAATACCTCAATCTAATCTCAGCAGCTGGTGATAAAAGTATGTTGAATTAAGAATAGAAGTACATTTGTTTTTGGGCTGACACTAATGTATTTTAGTCATTATCCTAATTAAGGAAGTTAAACTGAGGAATTGTTTCTGTCCTCACATTGCTGAAAGGCTGTGGAAAAGGTTGGGTGTATAGGCATTGCGCTAGTTGGATGCCCTAATCTAGCACTTACTGTTCAGACTTTGCTGATGGGCACCCAACTGGAAGTAAAGTCTAACATGATTCTTTCTGATTCAATGGTCATTGGATAGGCCACGTGATCTATGAGATAAAGAACAGGACTTGAATCTCTACTGGGCATCCATCTGACAGGTTGTCTGAATGAAACCACAAAGCCATATATTGAGGTGGGGGAAGCTCATTTCTAATTCTGATATCAGCCACCCTATAATATCCTCTTGAGTTGTGCCTGCTGATGAAATGCAAAGTGTTTCAGCACAGGGTGCCTATTGGCAGTCCCGAATTGTACTATTATTATTACACAGTATTAATATAGAGCCAACATATTATGCAGCGCTTTACAAAGTCCATTGTCATGTCACTAGCTGGCCCTCAAAGGGGCTCACAATCTAATGACCCTACCATAGTCATATGTCATTACTACAGTCTAAGTTCAATGTGAGGGGAAGCCAATTAACCCAACTGAATGTTTTTGCAATGTGGGAGGAACCCGGGGTACATGGGGAAAACCCCCACAGACACTACGAGAACCTGCAAACTCCATGCAGATAGAGTCCTGGCCGAGATACAAACCTGGAATCCATCACTGCAAAGGCCAGAGTGCTAACCACTGAGCCAATGTGCTGGCCAAACAGTCCTGAGTGTAGAACCTTCTTCTGAACATGGAGATGGACAATCACTGCTTTGGCAAGCAAAAAAAAAAAAACAACCCTGTCCTTTTAATAGTTTATGGTATTTTCTCTGCAGGCCAAGGCTGACTATAGTTCTCTTTATGGAAATTATTATGACTCATTACTATAGGTATTTGTATGTAAGAATATATAGGAATTTATATTTATATATATATATATATATATATACACACACACACACACAAATACTTTTTTTATTCTTTTTTTTTTTACTCTCGCTAATTGTGATCCACACACACACATGCACATGCTCACAGACTGACCAAAACATCCTGCTAGGGGGTCCTGTGGCCATTTGCAAGCCAATACACAATGGCATTCTTGGCTGCTTATAATGTAAAGTAGCTACATTTACATTGAATTTAAGTAGTAAAGAAATAGACTTGTTACCCCAGTCTGCCTCACATGTTACAGACTAAATACCTATTTTGAAGTAACAAACCTTTTTTGTCTGAACTTAATTCAATTCATGAAGCATTGTTACTCTTACAATGAGGTGTCATTGCCATTGTATTGGTCTGTATATCTGCCAATAAACCCCAAGGTCTTGTCTCTGGATAATAGGATTTGCTGAGTTTTCTATGCAATTAAACTTCTACACAACAGTTGGTGTGGTAATCAGATTTTTCATCAGCTATTGATCACCATTCTGTAATTAATGAAAACTAGTAATCAAAAAAAGTAGTGGAGTAGTGATATCTACTTTTTCCAATGGCTGCCATGATTAATGTTTATAGGCTTGCAATGTGAATGCCACAATGGTGGGGGCAACTCCTAACCAATACTTCATCTAAGTTTGCAGGCAAACCTCTGATCTATATTGTAACATTTGGCTTCCAACGTGGGGATCAACTATTTGCCCTTTGATAAAGGAATCCCCATGCTGCCTACACAAAAAAAGGGTTGTCATGCAAAGCTCTATTATTAAAGAAATACAAGAGACAATTTTAATCATTTCAGTGTATTTATTATTTATGATTATAAATTGACAAATGTAAAGTTTTAGCAGACTGGACAAAGGTTTTAATAGACCTGATGTAATAAAGCTCTCCAAGACTCTCCTTTGCCTGTGCATTGTCCCCAGCATTTAGGGTTTTTTGTATATATATTATGTGTATAATATGCATGCACCATGCAGTGTAACCAAAACAGCAAAAAAAGCTACCAGGAAAAGGTGAAAAAATTAAAAATATAACCATGAGCATAACAAACAATGAGGTGTGATGTAGTAGGTATGTATACATTGTGGCATATACATAACAAGCTACAAAATAGTAAAGTGTTCGGTGTAGGGTCAAGCAGGAATGTCCTGCAACAAATAACACCACGTGACCAACCCAGCGTTCCCGGGCTAACAGCGCACACAGACCCGCCCCCTGCTTCTTCTCTCGGCAGACATTGGAGAATTGTATCCCGGGGCGGGGCGCTCATATCATCACAACACGGCCAGCCAATCACAGCTGCTTTAGTCTCTCCTTTATACGCTCCATGTAAACAGAGCAGGGATAGGCTTAGAGAGGAGGTAGGCGGGCACTGAAACGGGTAGAAAAGTGTTTGCAGCGTTGCCATAGAATCGATTGCTTCCGCTTCTCTTCGATCACTAATTATTCGCCGGTGTGTGAGGGAAGCTCCGTTTGCGGTGAGTGTGGAGAAGCAGATAGATTATCACGTGACTTATCTATATCGGGCTCACCTGTGTTCCTGCATCCATCCGTATCGAGCTCACCTGTGTTCCTTCATTTATTTATATGGGGCTCACCTGCATTCCTGCATCCGTCTGTATCGGGCTCACCTGTGTTCCTTGATTCATTCATATCGGGCTCACCTGCATCCGTCCGTATCGCTCACCTGTGTTCCTTCATCCGTCTGTATCGGGCTCACCTGTGTTCCATCATCCATCGGCATGTCGGACCCGCCTGTGTTCTTCCACCCCAACGTGCCCGACCCAACTGTGATCAATTATGGACAATCGATGCCCAACCCAACCGGGATTAGTCATCACCCCTCGGTGCCCGACCCAACTGTCATCAATTATGGACAATCGGTGCCCAACCCAGCCGGGATGAGTCATCACCCCTCGGTGCCCGACCCAACTGTCATCAATTATGGACAATCGATGCCCAACCCAACCGGGATCAGTCATCACCCCTCGGTGCCCGACCCAACTGTCATCAATTATGGACAATCGATGCCCAACCCACCCGGCATCAGTCATCACCCCTCGGTGCCCGACCCAGCTCTGAATTATCAAAGCTGTTCCCTACCAGACCCGCCTGTGTTCATCTGCCCCTTGGTGCCAGTCCAGTCTGGGTTCCGTCGTCGTTCCGCGACGCAAGACCCTGCTGTGACCCGTCGTCGCCGTGCGGCACAAGACCCTGCTGTGATCCATCGTTCCCCCTCGGTGCCCGACCCACCTGTATTCCATCATGGCCCCTTGGTGCCCAACTCAACTGTGATTCATCATGGTTCCTATGAACCAGACCCACCTGTGTTCATCTGCCCCTCGATGCCAGACCAACCTGTGTTCCATCATCTACCCTTGATGCCGGACCCTGCCGTAATTCATCATCACCCCTTCGTGCCAGCCCAGCCTGTGATCCATCATCGCCCCTCGCTGCCAGACGGACCTATGATCTATTATCGCTCTTCCATGCCTGACCCGCCGGTGTTCCTTCTTCCCTCAGTACGGAACCGGTCCATGTTCTATCGCCCTTCCACCCCTGTCTGAGTTCCCTTATCCCTCTGTACTGGACTCGCCTGTACATTCATCATTGTGTGCATTGTACTGGTTTTCTATCAGAAATGGTATTACACTTTCTGTTTTGATTCCCAAATTTAGGAATAGTCTGGCACAAAGCTGGATAATTCAGATTATATTTATGATGAAAAATGTATTAGTTACCTTCACTTCAAACTGCTTCTCAAACTATTTATTAGGAGTTAAATGTACCTTTTAATATGCATATGAACTTTGCCGCTAACATTAATTAAACTTCCCCCACTTCAACTTTTTGCTTTAAACTTTCTTGTTTTCTTATTAATCAATAAGGCTATTACATAAAAAACCAAAAGGGTGTTTTTGGAGCTAGGGTAAGATCAAAGCTTTTAAAAGTTGAAAAAAAGAAAATCTGGGGTTTTGTGGCAGCCCGATTTGTATTAATAATCACAAATGCTGTAGCGATGCAGGTAAAGTAACCTTAACAGTAGATACATTCATCATGAAGTAGGTCATACCCTATTATACATTCATTGGGTATTCCACCGTAAACTATACAGCAAACAACCTAAATTATTGGAATGGTATGAAAATATAACATCTGTGATTCCAGTTTGTTTCCCCTCTTGGCTTCCTCGGATATTTGTGAGAACGTTAGATATTGTTACAAAAAACTATTTAAACAAATGTATTACTAAAAAAAATCCAGCACTGGATAACCAAGCTTCCATGTTAAGAGTAAATAATATGGGGCATTCTGGTTTTATTATCAATGTGGTGGATAGTTGTAATAGGTGAACTTACAATTTGAACTTTCAAATGTTCAGTGATTGTGGTGTAGGTCCCACGATGATGGAAAATAGAGCTATGCCAAGAGTTAGAAGCGTTAAGCAGTGATGTTGATTCTGGGAAAAAATTTGATATGAGAATGGTGATGGGTTGTTTGTAAGTGGGTAGGGGGTTTAGATAGTTTAGGTATAAATTTCTCACCTAATTTGGCGAGAAATGTTATAGCTTAAAGAAAACCTGTAATGGATCTGGTCCAGGATTCAAAACATTTCATAGCAAATTGCAAATTAAGTTGAAGAAATCCATTCCAGGTTTGCTGGATCAACCAGCTTCACTGATGAAAGTGTCTCCTCTCCAGCCTTGGAGAGCTTTAATAAACCGGGCGCATTGCATGAAATTGAATGATAATATGCATTTGATTTTAAAGAGGAAGTAAACCCAAAACAAAAAAAATTACACTTGCCTTGAACCCTCAGAGCAGTCCATCTGTTAGGAGGTTTCTACCATCAGGTCCCGTGTTGTCCCAGTATCCGTCTTTGGGGTCGGCACGCCAGGCGCCTCCATCTTGCATGCGTCAAAGCTGCAATTTTTTCCCTTTTGACGAAAGGGCTCCTTCTGCGCTGGCCAAGTCTCCCGGCATGTGTGACATAGGTATCCTGGGAGGCTTTGCGCTCCCGTTCATTCTTAACTAAGGGGGTGTCTTTGGGGTCTGTCTTAATTAAGGGGGTGTCAGACCCCTCATTGGGGTCTGATCTGCTGTTGGGGGCAGACTCTTTGCATCCAGGTCTCCACTTTACTTACCAACGCTGTCATTTTAGTTCTTTTTTTTTTTTTCAGAACCTATATTTAAGTACATGCTTCTTTATACTTCTTTATCAATTTGATTTATATTGCATACACTTTATTTTAGTTTTGGAATTTTTGCATGCTTGAGGCTGCTTTGTGCATACTTATGTATACTTTGACCCTTTGAATAATTCCTTGACTTGCTTCATTCTACAGTGAACATACACTTTAATAAATTGTGGGGAGAACTGACTGTTCTCCCCTTTTCCCTTTTCACCATTTTCTTTTACTCCCCGTTTTTGATATAGAGTTTTTTCTCCTCTTGTACACAAGTTTTTGCATGTACAGAATGAAAATATACACATATATATTTATATATTTGTTTCTAGAGATAATTATTTTTTATATATTTAATTATCTTTATAGTTGCTGATTGACTCATCAATGATATGTTGGGTTGATTTTCCAAATCCATCATATAATATCTAAGTATGTAACTTTATTTTTTGGAGCACCTTTTGGTTATCATCTTCTGTCCTGGATTGAGCCCCCCCCCCTTTTAAAATATTGCACATGTGGCATGAGATAAATACATATGAAATAATTATTATATGTTCATCCTTACTGTATTTTTAGTGCGTTCAATTTATTGATGATCTGTAACATGTAAAATCCCTGATAAAGCCGATTACTTCTGTGAAACCCGTTGGTTTGTCACAGTATCACAAGTTCAGAAATCCATTTGTTGGCAAAAAAATCAAGCATTTTTAACCAGGGTCCTTTTTTATGTATGTTGATTAAGATCTCCCTTTGTATGTGTGT